>NC_071616.1:26696306-26996306 GCF_014839835.1 Dryobates pubescens | reverse complement strand
AGGAGAAAAAAAAAAAAAAAGACAGATGTTGAATGTAAACACTGTTCTAATGTTTGAAGAAATTCCAAGTATGCTGCTGTTGTCCTTGCATTATTAAAGAAGGCTAGTGCTTGAAAACACACCAGATTTTACAGCAAAACTTAATACCTCTCCCTTGTATCTACATTTGCTACTACAGGAGACTTGTTATTTTTGGAATTTCTAAAGCAGAATAAACACTTTTTGTGAGTCAGGAGAAGAATCCCTTAATGCTTTACTTTCCTCTCCTGTTTCTTCAGTGTATGTGGAATGTGTATATAACAGAGATCATATCAGTAGGAGATGCTGTGTGTGAAATATTTTTTTCTCTGCACAAAAATTATTTGCAAGCCCTGTGCACAGCATAAGTTATGAAAAATATAATTAGTCTTTATTTTATTTTTATTTACTTGCTGGGTTCTTATAATCTTCTGGCAGATCACATTACATTAGAATGAAATGTGATCTGTACCTTGGACTCCTGCAGTTTTAACTCAGCCACTTGGGTTCCGATTTAGTCCAACATGTGTCTCTTAGAATAACTCAGGAGAGCAGATTGATGATATACTTAGCAGAGGAAGAGCAGTGTTGGAGACTTCCCGTACTAAACAATCCCATTATTAAATGTGTCTAAGCATCTGAAGAACAAGTCTAACTTTCTGGAGAAGAAAAGGAAAAATATCTAGGAACCCAACAAATCCCTTATTGATGGAACAGTGATGTGTACAGAGCCCTTGTTAATGGACTTGAATATGTGTCCAGTCATTACAAACTGGCCCTAAGCATCTTAACTGCAGAATCTTACTGTCATTTTAGGTCTCATTCAGGTCTGCTTGATTCAGCTGGCACATTCATTTGACAGTTTCAGACACAGAATCATTCTCTTTAGAGGCAGAAACAACTCCTTTCCAGTAATTAAATGGTTTAAAGCTTTTATTTAAGCTTTGTTTATATTTTTCACTCTTAAATCCAGCTGCACTTTCAGTAGTCTCAGTCCAAACACCACCCATGCTCAGTCTGCTACTCTGCACATTGAACTTGCCTGTTCCTTCATGTCGTTACCTGCTTTCAGAGACTGCACATAAATGGGACATTTTACTTGTATACTGCAATCATCTCCAGGATTTTAGTGTACAATAGCAGTAGGACCTACCAAGTGCATCTTTGCTAAGGAACAAAAGTACATCAGTCCCGCCTCACAGAGCAGGACTATTTGGGCATCAACAACCCCTCACCCCAACTCCAAATCAGCTGTTGTAGGTGTCTAAACAGAACTTTGCAAATTCAGCACAGCCTAGTATTTTGTTCTGAATTAGGCCCCTAACTGAAGGTAAATCCACTTCCCAGCTAAGATAATGGTTTGGATTTCTTTTCTTTTAGAGGAAGGAAAAAAGTGAGTGATCTGGTAGAGTCTGAGAAAAGCGCTTCTATACCTCATTTGAATAGAGCCTTACCCAATGTATTAGAGCTTCTAGGGCAACTCCCTTACAAATGGATCATTACAGCAGTAAAAGCCAGTTTATTATTTAACAAATTCAGGCTGAGTGGAGACTGGAGAGTATTAGCACTTGCATTGATTGTGAGTAAGAGTCTAGTAATTAATGATCAGAGTTTTCTGCAACAGTCTTGAGGAGAAAGTGCAATGTGCCCAAATAGGTATGACTGAGGAGGTGTTAACTGAATTCAGAATAAGCCTGAAGACAAGGATAATAAAAAGCAGGATATTCTATAACCCATTGCCAGCATTTTGTCTGCATATCACAAGTACTATTAAACAATGAGTGGATTAAACCTAGGCCCTTTTGATCTGGACTGACAAAGTAGTTTTCAGCTCTTATATGGTGCTTATTGCCAGTATATCCCAGAATACTTTACAGAGGAAAACAGTTGCCTCAAAAAGCCTCCTGGGAATTACTATGAGTTGTCATAAGTCATACTAAGGGGGTGAAGAAATGTCTCCGATTACCAAAGTCTGGAAAAAATACACAGCTGTATCTGCAAAAGGCCAGCTTTGTCTCCATCACTGCATGGAGCTCTGGGCAGAAACGGCCAGACTGTACTAATATCATTGCACCTATATAGATATACATGGTGGAGATGTGTGGCTTGAAAAAAGCCCTTTAATTCTGAAGCTTCAGGATTTACTGTGGTCACATTTTCATGCTTACAGCACTAGGCATAATTATTTATTTGAATGAAACTAGAAATGATTGAAAATTCACATGGCTCCAGGATTTCAACATTTAGGAAACACTCCCTTTTCCTGCAAGATTGTATTCTAAAGGGATACATACATTTAGGACACATTTCATCCACCCTGTGACAGTTCTACAGCTGTCTTTCCTTATCCAAGACTCTTCTAAAGATTAATTTTTCCTGTAATCCCTATAGCACAGGTCAAAAATTATAATAACCCCCCTTAAGTAAATACTAAATAAATAAATAAATACGTAATCCAATTAAATAACAACAAAAATCTCCCCAGATCATCACTCTGTGAGTGAGCTCTTAACTATGTATATTTTCTGTGTTTGTCCTTCAGATGGCATGATCTTCAGAGCACTAGCTTAATTTCTGATTCATTCAGCAGAGAGTACATGGTCAGCATAAAGCAAAAGAACATAATAATACATGGATTTGTGATAGCAGTAGACACAGAGACCATGTTCAACTCTTAAACAGCTATAAATCTGAATGCATTTGTGGTTGCTCACACATTGAAAATCACACATGTAAACAAATTAGTGCAGACGCATGCACATGCAATGCTATCATCATAGCACCCATCTCAGGGTTATGCAAATTGATTTATTTTTTCTTTTTTTTTAATTGAGTGTGTGTGAACGAGGTACAACAAAGGCCTGTAATCTCAAATTAGCTCTTTCCAACTAAAAATCTTACTATTAACATTGCATGTTTAAATCCAAACGGACAAGTTTATGTTCCCTTCTGCCCCTTTCTTTCTCTTTCTCACTCCCTCTCTGCCTCTCCCTCTCTCTCTCTCACTTTACCTTCCCAACGGCAGTATTTTATTTCAGAAGGAAACTTATGAAAATTGTTGAAACACACACTACAAAGCATTTGCTTTTTTTGCTCTCCTATTTTTTTATTTATTTTTTTTTATTTCAGCAGATAGCCCCCAAAAAAGGCAGGGATGTCAAAGGATTCGAGTCCCCCCTTTGACATTCACGCAGTGCTGAGAGTCAGCCGGGGTCTCAGCTCTGACAAATTTGCATCTCTTTGAATGTGACGCTTGAAAAAAGCCGGAGCTGCTAGATTAAATTTTTTTTTTTTTTTTCCGTCGAGAAAATGAGAAAAGCCTCTATCTCTCCGCCGAGTCTACTGGGAAGATCTTTATTCTGATTCTTGTTAGAATTGTTTATCACCCTGACAGACCAGACTCGGACGAGATAAAGGCGCTGCTCCATCACGGGGCCTGACAGTGGTAGGACATGCAGAGAAATGAAAGGAGCAGGGGAAAATATTATTAATAGATGCCGACTTGATTTGCCTCTATGGCACGTCAAGGAAGGGAGGGAGGGGGGAGCCATGGCTTGATTGCAAGCCTATGAAGTTCTGTCCAAAAAAGAAGCTATTTTTCATTAAGTGATAGAAGGGCTTTTTTCATGTTCTTTCCTGAGGAGCTGATAACTTATGCAGTTTATTCTAACCCTGCTGATTTCTGTCAGGGAAAGAAAACTCCTGAAAGATGGCTCCAGCTCATCCTTTTCAGAGAAGGAAGCTGTCTTGTCAAAAATGGTAGCAAAGCATTAAAGCCCCGGCCTTGACTCTTGCAAGGTCCCTTGGATCTGCTTGGGTGTGTATGTATCAGTGAAAATGAGGGGGTCAAGGCAGGAAGACGTTATTATGTACCCACTATGACTCTCTGAGTAAAAACAAAAGAAAAAAAGTAAAAATCAGAATATGTGTGCAGAGTGGTTCTGGCATATATGCAAGGGCACATGCACATGCACCACATACATGGAGGCTTTGTGCATTTGAGCACACGTGCAGAAACATTTTTCTAGTGCCTAATTATTCTGCAGTTAGTGAAGGTTTGTCCAATATGAACATGTGCTGAATTTGAGAACTGGAGGCTGAGTGCAAAGTTAGAGCAGCCTCATTCAAAATGAATGTTAAAAGATAACCAGCTCCATGCCACATCCTCTATGTCAGGTCTGACATAGAAATATGACTGGCAATACCAGTTCAGGGGTTCCTGCAGTGATGCAGACTCTCCTGTGACTGTTGTGTTCTGGGGCAAAAATTGCCTCTATATAATCATTATTATTAGGTTAGACTTATTTGGATGTGGAAAATAGGAGTAAGAAATGCTGTCTGTGCATGTCATCACCGTGTTGCCGTTGTTCTTGGATCCTTCACATTTGCAGCCCAGACCATGTGAGGCATTCATTATAATCACAGTATTCCATGAACACAGCTCCTTACCAGTGATTACCTTGTTCTTCATCAGAAAGGATTGCATTTGTTTACTATCCTTACTGAATTTAGAATTCTGTATAAATTAATTACTGGAGAAATATTTGCCTCAGGGCAATAGAGTAGGTCTCTTTCTGTGAAACTGCTCTTCAAGATCACTTCAGGCTGGATCCATCCTACAACATGTTAAGCATCTCAAGAGCAGCTATGAATGTTGCTGAGATCTCTCTACTTTCAGTAGGATGGGAGTGTTTAGCAACTCAGGGGAATTAGTGATTTGATGGTGGAAAGAGTGTTACTTTTCTTCTCTGGAAAGCTCATGGATGACCTGGGTGCTAGGCAGACCACTTCCTCTTACTCCTTCAGGATTTTCCTAAAGTGTTCATATTTGTAGTAAGACAAAAAATGCTTATGAAATCCCAGATCTTTTCCATGCAAGTGGCAATAAAAGAATAATTACTGACATTTCATGTAAAAAGTGAAAAAAAAATTAAATGCCACCAGGTACCCATAGCAATATGACCATAGAATTTTAATGTTTGTCTTCTGTTCTAACTGCTTGTTTCCTTGGTTTGCTGTGTCATATTCAAAATGTAGTATTTATTTAGCTAACTTTCTGTCATGTCTATCCCAAATAATCAGTGGCACAGCCAAATATGGAATTTATTTTCAAATTTGAGTGTAGATGACAAAAGGTGGCGGCTTCAGGGATGTCCTGAAAGCACAAAATTTAGGAACTACTTAGTGGTTTAGGTTAAGCTGTTGCCCATTTTGAGGTTAGCAGAGATTATCACTTACTATTTGGGTGATTTTCCTAACCTCTCCTGAAGGCCACTTTTGATGCACTGCAGCTTTTCTAGTAAAGGTCTTACGCCTGCCATGAAATACAAGGCAGCCTGGTGTGCCTGGCAGGTGTATTATGGACTGCTGCATGCAGAAGGGCTGGTGGGAGATGTGATGGTGGGAGGCTGTCTAGGGTGCAGCGACCATGAGATGGTGGAGTTTTCAATATGCAGGGAAATAATGGGGAGCAATAACAGAACCCTTACTTTGGACTTCCAGAGAGCAGACTTCAGCTTATTTAAGCAACTAATTTGGAGAATACCCTGGGTAGCAGCCCTTAAGAACAAAGAGATCCAGGACAGTTGTACCTACTTCAAACAGGAGCTCTTGAAGGCACAGGAACAAGCTGTGCCCATGTGCCAAAAGATGAGCTGGTGGGGAAGGCAACCATCCTGGATGGGCAAGCAGCTCCTGAAGGAATTAAGGGAAAAAAAGAGGGTGTGTTGCCTTTGGAAAGGGCGAGGAGGCAACTCGTGATAAGTTTAAGGATATTGTTAGATCATGTAGGAGAAAAATTTGAGAGGCAAAAGCCCAGTTAGAACTCAAGCTGGCCACTTCTGTGAAAGACAATAAAAAGCATTTTTATAAATATAGTAATGCTAAAAAGAGGGGCAAGAAGAAGCTCCAGTGTTTGTTGGACCTGGAGGGGAATCGTGTAACTAAAGATGAGGAAAAGGCAGAGATACTAACTACCTTATTTGTCCCCACTTTCAACAGTAAGGCAGGAGGACATCAGGACAAGTGGCATCCTGAACTGTTAGATGGGGTCAGGGAGCAGTATAATCCCCCTGAAATCCATGATGAAGTAATTAGGGACTTGCTGAGTCACTTGGATACTCACAAGTCCATGGGACTGGATGGGATCCATCCTAGGGTGCTGAGAGAGCTGGCAGATGAGCTGGCCAAGCCACTCTCCATCATTTACCACCAGTCCTGGCTCACTGGACAGGCCCCAGATGACTGAAAGCTGGCCAATGTGATGCCCATCCACAAGAAGGGCTAGATGGAGGAACCTGGAAATGACAGACCTGTCAGCCTGACCTCAGTACCAGGCAAGATCATGGAGCAGATCACCTTGGGGGCAATCACAGCGCACCTGAAGGATGGCCAAGGGATCAGGCCCAGCCAGCACAGATTTAGGAAGGGCAGATCCTGCCTGACTAACCTGATCTCCTTCTATGATCAGGTGACTGCCTGGTGGATGTGGGGAAGGCTGTAGATGTAGTCTACCTGGACTTCAGCAAGGCCTTTGACACCGTCCTCCACAGCAAACTCCTGGCCAAGCTGTGAGCCCGTGGCTTGCATAGCAGCACTCTATGCTGGGTTAGGAACTGGCTGGAGGGCAAATCCCAGAGAGTGGTGGTGAATGGTGCCACATCCAGCTGGTGGCCAGGCACTAGTGGTGTCCCACAGGGATCAGTACTGGGCCCCGTCCTCTTTAACATCTTCATTGATGATCTGGATGAGGGGATTGAGTCCATCGTCAATAAGTTTGCAGGTGGCACCAAGCTGGGGTCAGATGTTGATCTGTTAGAGGGTAGAAGGGCTCTGCAGAGGAATCTTGACAGGCTGGGCAGATGGGCAGAGTCCAACATGATGACATTCAACAAGTCCAAGTGCTGAGTGCTGCACTTTGGTCACAACAACCCCATGCAGTGCTAGAGGCTGGGGTCAGAGTGGCTGGAGAGTGGCTAAGCAGAAAGGGACCTGGGGGTACTGGTTGACAGCTGGCTGAACATGAGCCAGAAGTGTGCCCAGGTGGCCAAGAAGGCCAATGGCATCCTGGCCTGTGTCAGGAATAGTGCGGACACCAGAACAGAGAGGTCATTCTGCCCCTGTACTCAATACTGATTAGGCCACACCTTGAGTACTGTGTCCAGTTCTGGGCCCCTCAATTTAAGAAGGACATTGAGATACTTGAATGTGTCCAGAGAAGGGCAATGAGGCTGGTGAGAGGCCTCAAGCACAAGCCCTATGAGGAGAGGCTGAGGGAGCTGGGATTGTTTAGCCTGGAGAAGAGGAGGCTCAGGGGAGACTTTATTGCTCTCTACAACTACCTGAAGGGAGGTTGTAGCCAGGTGGGGGTTGGTCTCTTCTCCCAGACAACCAGCACCAGAACAAGGGGACACAGTCTCAAGCTGCACCGGGGGAAGTTTAGGCTTGAGGTGAAGAGAAAGTTCTTCAGAGAAAGAGTGATTAGCCATTGGAATGTGCTTCCCAGGGAGGTGGTGGAGTCACCGTCCCTGGAGGTGTTCAAGAGGGGATTGGATGTGGCACTTGAAGCCATGGTTTAGTTAGTCATGAGGTTTCCAACCTTATTGATTCTATGATTCTAAATATTTGAGCCATAGTTATCTGTATGCTTATATAAGACTGGTTTTGAGAATCCAGGCATCTGTTCCTTACTACATTCTGTGAAATTCCTCATGCAAACCAAGTGATTTAAAAGTAAGGGTATTTAAAACTGCTTCTGAATGGAAGGCTAATTATTGTGACATAACAGCAATAATTAAACATAAGGGTGCTGGAAGTCTTGACCAGAAGTATGAAGGGAGAGCAGACTGCTCAAAAGATCTCATGGGGAATAGAGGGGATCTGTGAGCTGGGGAGAAAAAGATAGCTCTTATAGGTTAATGTTCTGACATCAAAGACACTGAAAACTTTCAGTTTCTGTCCTGTCTATATTTTCTGTGCTGTTTATTTACTGGACTGATGCCTGTGAATTCCCAAAAACTTTGTAAATTGTGATGTGTTTTGACTTCAGAGGCTACGCAAACATTTTCAGAAACCCTGTGTTGGTTCTGTATGAGGAGACTTCTGGTTAAACATAGCATCCAATTATAATGGACAGCTCTATTTTTTTATAGTGAAATGCTAGAAGTATCAAATGAGCTCAGTCTGATGTTATATTTGGTTCTGTACAAAGCAAAAGACAATTTACATGCATCAGACAACCAAAGAATGGGAGGGAAGAAATATGCTAACTACCTTTTAATAGATCAAGATACTGAGCAGCCCCAGATCCCACAGAGTGTCTGTGAAAGGGCTGAATGTTTGAACCTCTCATCCTAGGTCAGATTCTCAACCACAGCACAGCCTTTCCACAGCCTAGCTGAGGAGGGTGGCCCAGGTCACCATATCATATTCCATTCCTTTTATGACTACAATTAATTTACCCAAATTCTGTAAGAAAGTATCATGACATAGGTAGGGATTTACCTATTTTATTTTTTTTTAACTGGAATTGTTTACATTGCTTCAGTGACAAAGAGTGATACTGTTAGTGAAACTTTGAGAAAGGAGGTTGAGTTATGCATCCCCAAAGTCCTCCATTTGCATAGTTTTAGAAAGTGGATGTATTTGGCAGGCATTCTCTTTATTCAGCCCTGAATTTGGCACATGACGGAGTACAGAGGCTGGGGGAACATCATGCAGCAATTTAAACTGAGAAAACAGATGTGGTTTTGCATTTGGGTATGTGTGGAGTCTCAGACTACCATGAAAATGTCTTTGCAAAATCAGCACACTCAAACTGCAGAGTTCACATGTTGATCCCTTACAATTAAGGTACAGAAGAAAACAGCTTCCTAAATTTCTTTTTTTATTATTTATTCATACTTTTTTTTTTATGAGGATTCATTTTATTTCACATAATCACCCAGAAGTATGGGTCCTTAAATACATTATTGAGATTCTTAGATCTACAAAATGAGAATGAAATGGTGACATCACAAGATTTTTGGTAAGAATTCCATGTGATCAGACTGTAAAACTCAGAAGATTTTTTCTTCTAGTATTTCAACACTTCCAATTCTGAGTGAGAGCCTACACAATGTGTAAAAACTAATGAAACAGTGAAGAAGCTGAGCAGCAAAAAATATTTACTTAGAAATCAATTCAAATATAGACTAGAGTACTGCTGATTGGAGTGCAAATTTAACATAAGCTATTTGAGACATGGTCCCATATCACTACCAGAATTTATTTTATTTAAATGCATTGTCAGTTCACATCAATAAAAGACAATTACTATTTTGTATGATGAAAGGTATGAATCCCTGAATAATGCCTGAAGTGTGTTTATTGATGATTTTTGTCTGTATTAAGATGGGGAAATAGTAATTTTTATGCATTGTTATACAATCTCTTACTAGATCCTGCTAAGTACAATGGTTTCCATTTGTTAAAGTAGGAAGTTAGGGTTATTAAATCAGGATTTCTGTGTAATCATGGAAAACACAGAGAGCTGTACTTTATGATAGTGATTGATGATTGTGTGGAAACAGTGCTACTAACGTGCACAGCACTAAATTTTCAACTGGAAAAACAATCTTTGGGGCAATCTACAAACAAGTAAGAGGGAAAGTAGTTGGAAAATTTCTAGTTGGCTAAGTAAAAGGTATTAATTCACATGGACTGTCTAGTGTGGTTGCTGTTGTGAACATTTTCATTTTAGTTTCTACTTTATTCAATCTAATTTGTTTTCCCACAGAAAGTTTTGCATATATAGTTCTAATATATAAATGTGGTCCTAAAGGAATTAATTAAGACTGTGGTTTTAATATCATCTGTTACTAGAAATAAGTTAATACTTCGTAGCCATTTGTCTACAAACTTGACCTTTTTTGTCCGATTCTGAAAAGGTCTGCAATCAGACTGCAGGTTTTGCAAAAAATGGCATCATTCAAAATGCTTTAGCAGATTATTTTGCCCATTTCTGACATTTAGAAAGTAGACTTCAATATATATAAAAAATGCAACCATCCAGCACAACTGGCTATTTCAGCTACAGTGAGGGCCAGGTTTACAATGCCTGTTCAAGGAAATGGATGCATGTACAGGTCCATCTATTTCTAAAGAACACACAAGAAAGTTCTCTTATGCTGTCCTGATCACTGACAGAATCCTGGATAAAGACTTCATTCATCTCTTTTGCTTCAAGAACTCACTGAAACTTGATTTAAACATGGCTTGTCCCCACATATCAAAGTATAGAGAGGTCATTCATTTGCTTCCAAAAAAAAATATATTAAGGCAGCGGAAGTGACTTCTTACTAACAGTCACAATATGCACACTCCCATTCCAAAAATGGCTTGAATTGTAAAAAACACTCTTAAAACCATTTTTCAGTATCCAAGTAACTGAATTTCTTAAGTCGTCAGCTTTAAGAGAGGAAAGACTGACAGTATGTGTGCTCTTTGTGTGGAGAGCAGAAGAGAGAAGGAAAGCTGTTCTTTGATTTTGGTTCACATTCAGGCAACAGCCTGGGTTAATAATTTAAAGGTAGGAAGTTAATTTATGCATCCCTGAAATCCTCCTTTTGTGTAATTTTAGAAAATGCATACATGTGACTGGCTATCTCATTGTTCTCAGGATGTGTTACCATGTATATACGGAGTATCTTTAGTGTGATACAAAATGCAAATTTGCGCCACTTTATTCTTGCCACTTTTATGAATATTAAAAATATGGATAAAATAATTGTGAACCCTTTTGGAAAAGGTCTTTAGCTCCTTATCAATGTGCCATATTTTTTTTATACTGGTGTCATAGGAAAAGAAATTTAAAATGTTGCCAGTTTATATTGGCATAAATGTAAGAAATTTAGCTGAAAATTCACATATTGAGTGCACTCTGAGTAGAACTTTTTGACGGCATGAGACACTAGTGACAATAAATAGCACAACAGCCACTCAGGCTGAAACAGCGTAGTTATTCATGTTAAGTGAAACAAAACATAGTCATTTAGGTGATTTTAGACCAGCACTAACCTTCTTCAGTATGAACTTTGTAATAGGGAAGGGGTAATCCTGTATAGATAAGGTAGTTAGCCACACATGGGCTACCACCAGTGCCATCATTCTGAGTGCTATAAGACTATATTCCTCATAACATCAATCTGTCTTGATCCTCCCTGCTAAGTGGATTATTTTGATTAAAAGCCTTTATGTAATACAGTTCCTACTCTCACCAGCAAATTCCTAGTTGTAAGGGTGACTTTAAAGCTGCCACAACGTGTCTTGTTTAACATTGTTAGGCAGTATCTTTGTAAGCTATTCCTGACTGTAGATACATGCTGAGAAGTGCTCCAGAAATTGGAGCTATGTTAAATCAACAGTATAGACTTGTTTAAATTATTGTAATAGACTAAAAGGCCAAGTCATTATTTCTGTATACGTTTCTTTAATGTAAAAATAAAAACCCAGAGACTTTGCTTCCCTAACATTCATTGATGTTATACCTGTACGTTAAGTGCAAACTCAAATATTTCATATTGCAAGACAAAATATTGTGGTATATGCACTAGGACATACTATTGCTCTGCAAGGCTATGGAACTGACCCTTTAACAGCAGTATAGCTGGGAATCTGCAAACAGAATCATTGGGCTTACTTGTTTAGATTATTCAAACAATAACATTAGTAGTATTATTTCCTACTATAGTTCTTTTCAAAGCTGGACCTGTTTCAAGACTTGATTCAGGACTTGTTCCAGAAATTAAATATCTTTTCCTCTGTGTAAGCTTTAGGTTGCAGTTCTAAGGCTCTTCATCAGCATGTAGTGACTTTGCACATTTTTCTAAAAAAAAAGGCTAAAAAAAATCTACACTAATGGCTTTGGCTGACCTATATGTTCAGTTCCTAACTTGACTTTGACTGACACATGGAGGAGTGTAGCAATATAGAAAAAAATAGTTGATCATGGAAGGAGGGGACATGCATTCTGGGTGAAACCCTGCATATCTTTACTTCCATTAGAGTTAATTTCTTACTGAGTTTAGACAGCTTTCATATTACACTCTTGTTTTTGCTAACACAGGTTATCAGCTCCTAGACTGCTACCTCTGCAGTCAAAAGCTTCTCTCTAGACAGGTAGCTTTTTGACTTGTGTCTTCTCAGATGTAAAATCTCCCTTGAGTATGAGCAGAATCTTATCCTTAGAGAGGAAAGTATGAAAAGAATGAAGAAATTGTCATTTTCCTTTGCAAATCATTCACATGAAGTACCTGGAATTATAACCACTTGGCTAGTTACTGACTTCATCCGCAAGTCCAGGTTGGACAGGGTTTTCTCTTAATTTGGATTTTTAGCTAGTGCTCTCTGGGGTAGTTCAGTTCTGAGCTTCTCTTCCATTGTAAACACTTGCAAAAGCTCATGAAAGCAGAATGTTACATCCACATCTGACATAAGTCCTGTGCAAAGCAACCATTTTCAAAATCAGCAACAACTGCATGTGAACTGTACATCACCTTTAATTCCATGTATCAATATAATACATATGTTGAAACATAAAGATGGAGATAAGTTCTGTAGAGAAGAAACTGCAAATAGCGTTTGCATCAGGGTTTGTAACAACAGGTGCCAAAGAATAGGACAGGATTAAATAAACAGTAATCTAAGATGTAAGACACATCTTATATAAATTTAGAAAGATAAACAGTGGCTGAAACTAGGCCTATCACATGAACTACTAATTAGTCAACAGTTGTGAGTTAGGATTAGAGCAAAAGGTTTGGAGGTTGTTGGACAGGTTTTACTACTGATTTAGACCAAAATAAAACTCAAATAAAAAATTAAAGAATAAATTCAAAATAAGAATTAATCCATTCAAATTTCAAACCCAAAGTGTTTGGCTTCCATTGGCAATTAAAATTTATTTACAGGGAAAAGAAGCCCACATGCAAGTCAGCAAAGGTGTTTGAGTCAAGAGATTATTACCTGTGCAAAAGATAAAGCTCCTGCTTAAATATTTTGCTTACATTAGGCAAATGAATCCCTTCTGTTTCTCAGCAGGATTTCCACAAGCACAGGTGATGAGACTGGTATTTGCTTTGTAGAGATGACATGAGATAAAATCTTTTTCATAGGCAGCAGAAATGATTATTAGTGGACCTGAACAGAACTTTTGGAGTTTTGGAAGACAAATGCCTCCAAAGCATGCACATTTGATCAATCCTTAAAAACAGTCAAAAGAGTCATTATGTGAAACAATTACCCTTGTTTCATTTTTTTTTTTTCTCAAGAAAGCTATGTGTTCTTTCACATATAAGAGATTCAGGTAGGTGTTTAAGCTTGACTAGTTTATTGGCAGTTGATTTTGAGGAACAGTGCATTTGAACAAGAAAGAAAACATTAAAGAATTTCTTACCTATCTTAAAAAGATAGCCTTGCATAAAAGTCTGAAGCCTTTCGAGATTAATGAGGCCTGTTTACCTTCCACTGTGTTTTGAGCCCTCTCTACTACATGAGTCAAATTAAAAGTCTAAAAACTTCTGTATGGGAAACTATAAAAGAAATTGATAAAAAAATAAAAACACAGTTACTGAGTTGGATTTGAAGTCTGTCTATTCCCTGCTTTTGCCAGGAATTGGTTGGAAAGACTTGAAGACAACTGTTCTTTTTTAATTAAATAAAATAAAAATTGAGAGGAAAGGAATCTCTGTGGCTCAAGGGACAATTACATAAGTGTATACACAGAAGCATAAAACACATTGATGTTACATATTGGTTTACAGTGGTGCAGTGGTATTGCATAGAGAGATATAAACCTGTCAATTCAGGTTTTATTGCTAAGAGTTCCAGATGCACTGTCCAGGAGCTCAAACATATCAGCCTGTGCCACCAGCCCAAAAGACCATATTAGGGCTTTCCTTTGCTGCTTTGACAGTTTTTGCACTTGATAGACTCATTCCCACACTGTAAGTGCCATGACTTTGTGAGGTTTTTGCTTTTGGTAAAGATAGCATTGTGTATAACAACATTCCTGATTCTTAAGTGTTCCTGTAACAGCAGTAAGAAACTCCTTAGGTGCTGACCTAAAACAGATGCTGTAAGTGATCATTTTTCCTACCCTTTAAATTTTTTAATGCTTTGTGTATTTTAATTTTGCCTGTTACTTAGCCTACTCAATACATTCTACTTCTACCTCAGCTGCCTACAGGGAAGACAGGGAGAGATAAACTTTCCCTCTCTTGCTTTCCAGAAGCAAACTAAAATAAAAGCATAGGGAAATTTACATGCCATAGTGTGACTTTGGACACTCCTCTGGTTTGTCAGGACCTGTCAACCTGTTTCAAACAGTGTAGAAGAGCACTGTGCTTGGGCTGTTTGCTCTCTGTTTGAAAGACACAGCTCTGGTTCCCTGAGTGTTACCACTGAAATAACCATGAACAAGGCTGACACCTGGGATACAGAAAGGTTTCTGAATATATATAAAGTTCTCAAGATGAAAATGAAGCAAAGATAGACTCATCTTTAATATCACTCACAAGATGATTACAGAAAAGAGATCAAATTAAGTTGCAAGCTGGAAAGCTTGTAGCCTGGATTCCTGACACCATTAAATATTACCCTATGTTTGCACTAGTTTTGGAAAACACGATGAAATAAAAACCTGTGTGGGATTAAAAAAGACTGATTGTAAAAATTCCTTTTTTTTTCAGAATCTCCAATAAAAGTTATATTGACGACTTACTGATAATGTTTGATGTGCCGCAGCTCAGTCTTTTTGAGTCACAGAAACTCCACAGGAGTTATCTTGCATCCAAAAAGCATATTACATCCATTACAGAAAAAGAGAATAAAACAAAGCCCGTACAGACACACTCGAATCCACCAGGCCATAAGAATTTCTCTTCCCCTCAATGACACTTTGCTGTGACTGTGGGCAGCAGATTGTGTTTGGATTGTCAGGGAAACAGTCAGGCCATTATTGTTGTTGTTTAATTTTTGGTGGTTGAGGGGTTTTTTTTGTGTTTTTATTTTTTTTTCCCTCATAGCCAAAGTATTAAAAAAAAAAAAAATAGAAGTGGGGGGTGGTGGTGGAAAGAAGTTGATTTCTTCAACAAGCAGCTGCAATGACAGATGGCTGATGAATGCACTACCAGCAGTTCCAATGGAACTCGACTCCGTGGGAGTCAGGGCACCGTGCACCTTCCAAAGGGCGCCATGGTAGTCACTTGGGAAGGGGAGTGAGAGTCAGAATTTCTAACCATGGTGAAAATGTACCAAAGGAAGAGAACATGATGACAAGGGGTGAGAAAGGGAAGGGAGTGATTGAGATCCATCCAGCTGAGTCTTTATCCCCAAGGATGAATTAAGATGAAATAGAGGCCCAGGGCCATAAAAACTTCAGGAGTACTTTAAAAATAATGTCTCCTCTGCTAAAAATTATCATCTTAGCCACCCACTTGCCATTAGGCTTTGTTGATCTTTCTTTCCTAGCCCCCAGATGGACTCATTCTCTCTCTATTCCTCTGTTTCCCTTTCCTTCTTTTCCCAAAGCCATCACTTTCTAGCCTCATGACTGTGTATGATTATGAAGAAAATAGCTAGTCTGTTGCTGCTTCCTGATGCCTGTCAGATGTCCCCTATGAGTTTTCCTCAACACCCCAAGGTCTAGAAATCCCCCATCATCCCTGCTAGGTCATCTGCTGCATAGTGTCCTACTTCTCAGTACTCAGACTCAAAAAAAAAAAAAAAAAAAAATTGTTCTGGCCAGTTATCATCTCTTTATCCAGATATGCCCCATATGACCTTCAATTTGGAGCCCTGTACCAGGTGTAGGAATTTATCCTCTTACTGCTTTGTGAGTAGACAGAAACACAACAGGGAAGAAACACAAGCCTCACTCTCTGAAAGGAGTCCACAGACAAATATAAGTTTACAGTTTCCTCTATAAAGCAGAATGTCAAGACTCCCAGGCTGTCATGGTCCCCAAGATACTGCAGTTTCCCCTTTCTTCACCTCCTTGTGTGAAGAATGAGGTAAAAAGAAAAGAACCAGTAGCAGGTGGAAAAGCAGTGGGGGTTTGCAACAGGGCAGTGAGTAAACAAGGAACAAATCTCTCTGAGTTGTAAATGTACTGTGTAAACATAAACAATAGCAACAAGCAAGACACATATTCCAAATCTATGGTCAGTGAGAATCAATTATGTCATATCTCATGAATCAGGAGAGGGGGCTGGTGAGAGAGAAAGGGGGCCTATTATTATTTTCAAGTCAAGTCAACCAGCCAACTCTGCAAACAAAAGCATTTTCTGTTGTTTTCTTTCTGTCTTGTTGATGGCTTCCCTTGTCTCTCTTCTTTGGCATATTTCCTGCAGTTCCCCCACCCAGCAGTAGTTACATACATCTGAATAGTACTGCAGTTCAAACACCAGAAGAATTGTTTTCCTGTGGTTTCTAAACATCTTTTCTATTTCCCTGCATTCATAACCTGGCATAAGCAATGCTTTTCAAGGGATGTTCTACATCAGAAAACTCTTGTATGAGACTGTCCACATGTGTGTGTTTATGTGTGCTTGAGTGTCCATGAATACATGTGACCAAGGAGGCAAGAGAATACTGCTGCAGATCATTAATGAAATAATGAGAGGTACTTCTTTTATACCTGTGGTTGTAGAAAGGAAGGATGAGGTTTATTCTTGTATCTGCACATTACAAACTAGTGCTAGCACACACAGAGAGGATTTTTTTTTCCCCCTGCATCCCCAAAATCGCAAAGTGGGAAATGAAAAGAGGAGGAGGAGGAAAAGAGAATTGCTGGAAATGATTGTCTCTTAGGGTGTTCTCTAATAATGAGAAAAGAGCCCCACATTGAACTCTTGATTCTTTGCCAGAGAACAAAAACCTTAAAGCATTTTGCTACCTTTAATTGTATTACTTTTCTAGTAATCAATAAAGATAAAAAAAGGATCATTCTGTGTACAATATGAAATCACGCAGAGTCTGACTATGTGGAGATAGATTCCACTTATCTGTCTCTAGGGGTAGCTTCTATGGTAGTAGAAAACTCAATTTTTATTTGGATTTTAAAAACGTTTCAAATTATCCAGTCAATGCTACATGCATATTAAAAGATTTATTACCAAATATTCTCATCTTGATGTACTGGATCTATGCACCCAATTCCCACTAATGTTAATGGAACTGCATCTGTAAATCCCTGCACATCAAAGCAGAGCAGTACCCATAAGTACTGCAAATACTTAGGTAGCTGGATGAATAGCACAAGCATTAACCATTTCTTCTGTTACTGTTTTTTGTTGTGTTTTGGGGGTTTTTTGTTTTATTTTTTTTCTTCTCTTTGCAAATGTTGTTCTCATCTTTCTAAGGACTCAAGATGTGACATAAAGGCATCTGGGTCAAGATCCTCCATATTTCAGGATGGGTGAGTGACAGCACCTACTCTAATTGAAGAGGAGAATGAGAGGGATGTCTCCACAGGGTGACTCAGAGTTTAGGTGAATCATCCCTTGAGATGCCTGTTTCTCTCCACTGGCTATTAACCTAGGGTATATAAAGAGCTGTTACTTTAAGTACCTGAAGGGAAATAAGGTTACATCAAGCCTTAAAGTATTAAATTCCCATTCCTATACTCTGATACAGGGTGATATAAAGACTCCTGCTCAGGGGATAGACTGCTCAGCATCTGCTGTGGGTGCCTATTAGACCTTCATGTTAAAGATGGGAAAAGAGATGGGGAAATAGCAACTATCCCATCTCTTTCACACCAATACTAAAAAGAAAACACATTCATACATCAAAGACAAGATTTTCAAACATAGTTTTGTAGAGCTGAAACCTTAAATCCCTTAATGGAATTCATAACAACCAGATTGGATTTCACTGCTCTAGAACTTAAGTTTAGGTTAATTACCTAACCTTAAGCATCCATGTTTTACAACATTGGGATCACATTTCAAAATTAAAAGAAAACCAGTGTATTATTATTATTACTATTATTTTTAATAATAATAATAATAGCTCTATTAATAAAAATCCTTACATGTGTACCAATGTAAACAGTAATTAAGCTAAAGATATTAATAACAAAGTTAAATAAACAGCACATACTGTGTTAGAATTCAAAGCAAATGTATGTTTTAAAGTAAAAAAAGGGTGAGGTAGAAAAAGTAATTACTATGGGGCAATATTAACTGTTAGAAGAGGATACAAATGCAATAAAATCTTAAGGAGTGTGTGCCACACTGAAAGATGGGTGGGATGATTACAGCAGAGACAAGCTAATAAATGACAATTAATAATCCCTCTCCTGAAACTTCAATTTTTTATCTCTAGATTTACAATTGCCTTACAAAGGAAGCATCATTAGCCCCATTAGACAGAGGAAGAAGGAAGACGCTCAGAGTAATGGAGTACCCAGTCACCCAAGGGTATGGCTGCACACACAAGTTGCCACGAATTAAATTACAGTACAGGTTAACAGTTAGCTGCTGTGCTCCAATGCTTCTATTTGCCTGCCCTTAACCTGCAGTAAGTGAAAGCCAGATTATCTCACGTCTAACAAAAGGGCTAAGCCTCTTCTCTAGCCACAAGAGGGAAAAGGCATTGGTATTGTAAAGCAACACTGGTATTGTAAAGCAACACTGGCTAACTTACTTCGATGCCATCTCCATCAAAAACCTGGCTAATCTCTATTTGTGAGATGGCAGCTATCATTTTGTGAAGCTATTCTAACACTGGGATAAGTGTGGTATATAAATGGAAAGGGTTGACGGGAAAGGAATGATACAGGGGGTGAGATACGTCGTGCAGTTCAGTGCAGAAAAGTCAAAATCTGGTGCAGATCTGTGATGTGACAGTAGGATTCCAGGAAAAGCAGGTGGTGTGGGAACACAGCTCCCCATTAGGACAGGGCTCAGAGAGGAGGGGAGCAGTCATATCCAGAACCTGTATTATTTAAGGATTTAAAATCCAAAAGGGCCAACTTAAAATCAATCTGCCACCTCGGAGGCAGGCAGTGTGAAGAATGCAGTGTGGTGTAGTGTGTTCCTGCTAGCTCACAGGGCTGAGCACACGTGCTGCTGCACTCACAGTGAGCAGCAAGCAGTGCTGAGCAGCCTGGTTGTAAGCTCCGCTCAGAGGGTATTACAATAAGTGAGCTTTCTGGTAACAAGGTCTGTGCTGCTATATTTGTGATAGGCACGGGATAAACTAAACATGCAGTCAGTGTGTGCAACATAACTGAAGGAGGGGGTGAAAGAGCTTCTTTGACACCAGAATTGGAAACATGCCTTCAACTTAAGCAACAGCAAAACTCCATTAACTTCAGTTTGAGCATGTGCTTGCCAGGTACTTTTCCAGGAGAATTGTGGTCTAACACGGTACCAACACACACGCAGCTCACAATCTCTGTAACACAATTCTTCAAAGTGCAGGAAAACATAATAGAAATAATTCCGTTTTTTACCACCATCCAACATTCCGTTTTACCAGCTCAGGGAAAAAATATCTTCAGCTGCATGAGTGTGCTGGGTTACACCACCCTGGGGGTGGGGGTAGGGTTGTGAGAGCCCTGCTTCCCCCAGGGCACAAAAGAAACCTGATCCAGGTGGAAGTGGTTTCTCCCTCCTGGAAGGAGGGGTCCCCTGAGCCTAAGTTTGTCTGTTCCGCTCCCCCTTCCTGTCCAGCAAGACTGGCTGGAGGACCAAGCCCAGAGAGTGGTGGTGAATGGTGCTACATCCAGCTGGCGGCCAGTCACCAGTGGCATCCCTCAGGGATCAGTACTGGGCCCCGTCCTCTTTAACATCTTCATTGATGATCTGGATGAGGGGGTTGAGTCAGTCATCAGCAAGTTTACAGATGAGACCAAGTTAGGAGCAGATGTTGGTCAGTTAGAGGGTAGAAAGGCTCTGCAGAGGGACCTCGACCGACTGGACAGATGGGCAGAGTCCAATGGCATGGCATTTAACAAGTGCAAGTGCCAGATGCTGCACTTTGGCCACAACAACCCCATGCAGAGATACAGGCTGGGGTCAGAGTGGCTGGAGAGCTCCCAAACAGAGAGGGACCTGGGGGTACTGATTGACGGCCGCTTAAACATGAGCCAGCAGTGTGCCCAGGTGGCCAAGAGGGCAAATGGCATCCTGGCCTGTATTAGGAATAGTGTGGCCAGCAGGAGCAGGGAGGTCATTGTGCCCCTGTACTCTGCATTGGTTAGGCCGCACGTTGAGTACTGTGTCCAGTTCTGGGCCCCTCAGTTTAAGAAGGACATTGAGACACTTGAAGGTGTCCAGAGAAGGGCAACAAGGCTGGTGAGAGGCCTTGAGCACAAGCCTTATGAGAGGCTGAGGGAGCTGGGATTGTTTAGTCTGGAGAAGAGAAGGCTCAGGGGTGACCTCATAGCCGTCTACAGCTACCAGTAAGGTGGCTGTGGCCAGGAAGGGGTCGGTCTCTTCTCCCAGGCAACCAACACCAGAACAAGGGGACACAGTCTCAAGATGTGCCAGGGGAGGTTTAGACTCGAAGTGAGGAGAAAGTTCTTTACTGAGCAAGTCATTCGTCATTGGAATGGGCTGCCCAGGGAGGTGGTGGAGTCACAAACCCTGGAGGTGTTCAAGAGGAGATTGGATGTGGCACTTGGTGCCATGGTCTAGTCATGAGGTCTGTGGAGACAGATTGGACTTGATGATCCTTGGGGTCTCTTCCAACCTTAGTTATACTGTGATACTGTGATACTACAAAGGTGAGGGCATGGCAGCCATCTTCTTCTTTGCTCCTGCCTCGCCTGTTGGAAAGGACCAACAGCTGCTGCCAGCCTCCTGGTTCTGCCATGTGGTCGGGCCTGATCTTCTCCCTGTCGCATCCACGATTCTCTAAAGGACTGAAATCCACGTACATTGATGGAGATACAAGGCCATCCAAATTTGGTTTTGTATATTCTCCTATTCATCCTTATTCCTTACTCTTGTAAATCCCCCCTGTTATTGCTATATATATTTTTCGTTAAAAAATTTACTTCTCCTACTTCCAAACTGACTCCAGATTGTTTTTTGGTAAACTCCAGTTAAGGCTCAAACCACCACAGTGAGAATACTACTCTCCACATCTATGGGTGAAGCAGAAATCAGGATCTTGATGGCACAAGATTAAATATAAATGCCGCTAAGGTACCTGATATTTATTTTATTTTTCATCTGTTTTGATCTATCCCAAACTTACTGCATTTCTGACACTGTAAAATCTGGGAGATCTGGCTCAGACTGCATTTTTCCATATACATTTTCCTGTGGCTCATTTTCATTCTGAAAATCCTCTTCATCTAAAATCCCAAATCCTTTGTCCAATCACAGCTAATAACAGGAAGTCAGAGTCAGAAAATGTTTAATTTTCAGTGCTTTCCCATGTGTCTTACATTCCTCCAGGTTCCAAATCAGGCAAATACCTAAACATTCACTTGGCTGTGGAAACTGCAGACACATAGGCTCTTCCTGGTTCATTTGCTCTCTCTGACCCACCTCACTTTCTTTCATCTGTGTGAAATTGTTGCACTTGGCTTTTGCAAGGGGAAGGTGGGTGCGAGTGGGTGCCAATGTTGCTGGGCACTGTGGGGTTCAATCATTAAGCTGGTTGGCTGGTTGTAATCTGTGTTGTGTAGGATGTGTATTGGGAGATAAATGGAGGGAGGGTGAGGCATCGAGATGTCAGAAGACTGGCTGAGTCAGGAGTGCAAACCTTTGTCCCAGCTGACTGCAGCCAGCAACAGACAGGACTGGGAATGAGGGGAGTGCAAGCATGCTTGGGAAATGTAAAGGGATTTGTGGAGATATTTATGAATAAATAATGTTTAACATCTATGTAAGCTCAACTTGTGTTGTTATGGCATGCCTCTAGCAAATCTGCTATGTGCCCAGCACTGTTTTGCCTTTTTTTTATAATAAACTGTTTGTATTGTATTGTAGAGGACACAGTCTCAAACTGCACCAGGGGAAGTTTAGGCTCGAGATGAAGAGAAAGCTCTTCACAGAGAGAGTTGTTAGCCATTGGAATGGGCTACCCAGGGAGGTGCTGGAGTCACTGTCCCTGGAGGTGTTCAAAAAGAGATTGGACATGCCACTTGAAGCCATGGTTTAGTTAGTCATGAGGTCTTGGGTGACAGGTTGGACTTCATGATCTTTGAGATCTTTTCCAACCTTATTGATTCTATGATTCTATTTAAAATTTAGAATTTAGCAGTGAGCTCATTTCTCACACATCTGTTTTCTCATTGAGGTTTGATGTAGTAAGTGAATTCAGAGAAATCCAAAGGTCTACAGATGTTCTGAGATCATTCTGGGGAACTTCTGTGTAAGCAGTTCCTCCACACTGCCAGCACAATGGCCTCCTATGCTTTCTCCTTACAGAGGGTTCCTTGGTCAGTCAGCGGGAGGACCATGAACTTCCAGAGTCAGATCAGTGTTTTGGACACCTAGTATGCTCTTTACCAATTCCCACTATGCTCACAGGAGACCCTTGAAACCCTGCTCTTACATCATTATTCTCAGCTAACAGATTAACATAAGAATGTAGAAACTGGGGACCTACATACCTCTTCAGGCTTAAACTAGGCACTTACAGGCTTTAGTATTGCTAAGGTGGCAGTGAACTAGAGATTCAAAGATCAACAGATGAGTTAGACAGAGTTTAGGTATGCAAGTCTTCTCTGGATGGAGCCCTTTGTCCAAACTTTTTGGCTAACATCATTTGCTGCTCAAGAATAGACATCATGAAATTCTGTGGCCTACCCTGTCAGTCGCAAATTAGAAAAGGAAAAAAATATTAAAATAAATTATTCATAAGTACGTATAGGATGTATAGAAACTTGCGTGCCTATGTGTGTTTGTGCTCCCTGAGAAAAATGAGTGTGTTTCTGCACGAGTAGAAAAGCATTTTTTAAAAATGAATGTCTGATACTTAATGTGAAGTCTACAGTCATAACAGGAAATCATGCCATTTCTGAGAAAAGATTTTTAAAAAGCAGAGTGTATCTCATTGACCTACATTCAGCTTCCTCAGCATACACTGTACCTGCAGAACTTTTCTCAGAGATACATTGTAGATACAGATCAAAGGGAAATACTGGTGTCAGGATTGTCTAAATGTCCCTTTTTGAGCCTGAAAACCTAGATCATTGCCATGAATTTACACTGACTTTGTAACTTTAATCAACCTGTAAATTGTTCCTTGGACTGCTGTCTTTAAAAGCCAGGTAAGCTGCTCGTGGGGATAATGAATATCTGTATCTATAGAGCAGACAAATGAAGCTCTATCTTGCCTTAGAATGCAAATACCTATTTTTTAAAGAGCTATCCAAGATACAACACTTTATATAACAGTAGCAAAATAAAGATAGCATCTGTGTTAAAAGAGCTATAATCTAGCACCAGCTAGAATCGTTCTGGTCAACATATACCCGAAGATTTGGTCCCCTCTTTTTTTAAAAAGACCAGGAGGATGTAAAACACATGTCAGGGTTACTGGATTTCATTGCATACATATCTGTCTACTTTCACTTAGACTGAGACCTGTCAACTCATTTCTCACAAGATCACTGTAATGGGCCTGGAAACAGAAATGTGTGTGGTTGTATGGAGAGCAGTAGTGTGAGGAAACCAGGCTGCAAGGTCTATCACTCATTGCTGTAGTGCTGAGATTTTAGGCATGGTACTGCCTGCTGAGGGACACAGAGGGACATGATGCAGCTCTCTTACATAGTGTCTAACTGGGTATTAGAGAAATTAAGTCAACAAAAGAAGCATGCAAAGACTGGAGATAAATGTTAATTGAAAGTATAATTGAGAAATGACTTTGTATCACAAAACATTCCCATTTCCGAATAGCTGTAGTCATTACCAAGTCTCCAAACCTGTAAGGATTTGTAATGAAAATTTGGCATTATTTGAAAGCATCCTGAAACTTTGTCTTACAACAAATTCTCTTAGTTCAGTGTTCCATTCCTGTCCTCCTGTTCTCACAGACTTAGTCAACCTCCAAGGTCTTTCATCAACATTTATCCTTTGCCCAGAATCATAACCTCTGTATTGTTTTAAGGAATAGGAAATATTTGATGCTAATTGTCCATTAAAAACTTTAAGATAAGTGTCATTGATTCTATTTCTGCACTGAGTATCAGAAATATTTCATCTTTGCCCTTAAATGTCTGCTCAAGAGAGCTCAAGTTTCTCCTGAGTTCCTGATAGCAAGTCACAAAACTAATTTTAATCTCATTAATTCAGCTTTCATCAAACGTAATCATTGGTGTCTTTCTTGAAGTTACACTGAGAAGTAGGAAACACCTTTCATGGTACTGACTTTGGGTAACACTGGCTGCAGATAATAAATGTTTTATGTTTTTATGACTGTTACACAGTCACTTGTTGATAGTTACTTATCTGAAGTAGTTTTTATATGAACTATGTTACCTTCCTCAAAGAGAAACCAATTCACAAGCCGGTCATCTGTGCTGCTAATGTAGCATGTAGGCACAGCACAGACATCCAGGTGAATCAAGGAATGTGAATTCACAAAGGAAATGCTCCGTCACAACACAAGTCCATGTACTTGTACTGAATCAGCCTAAAATCAAGCCCTGAAGATTTATTCAAAAAGAAAAAAGAAAAAAAAGGAGGAAGGACATAGTTCCAGAAAATAGAAGAGTGGGAGGAGAAGTGACTACGATAGCAAAGCAGGGTAAGAGGACTAGAAAAGCTGTGGGTTTGTTTTGTGTTTTTTTTCAAGAGAATCAAGATATGAATATAAGATTGTATCTTGACAAAGACCTAAAGGGTCCTAAGAAGATTACATTCATTAGCTTCAATGACTATATTTAACCATTTGAAAACATGTCAATGAGAAATCAGGACATAGGAAATTGCTTTTTAAAAGGTTCAAACCACATTAACAGCAGGTAAAATCCTCCATCTAGAGTCTTATCTGTGGAAAAGGAGGTGAATTTGGGCTGCAGAGTTCAGTCTCTGCAACTTTAATATAATGATGTCTGTTGTCCATAGATTGTACTGTGGTAACTTCTGTTAAAGAGCAAGGATCATGGAATTCTGCTCTGGCTTGTATTCTAAAAAAATACATTGTGGTTTTAGGCCAGATTCTCTCTCTCAAGTATTGACAAGGTCAAGGGTAATATTGTTGGTAAAGCATGACTGAGAGTTAACATGGGAATATTCTGAACTATTTGTTTGATAGTTTGCAATAAACTGTGGCAAATCCATTACTTGCTATTAAGATTTTTTTTTTATTAGAGTCATAATGTACACTAAGTATTTATGGTGAATACCTTAAAATTTTACATTCCCATGGCCTGGAGAACAGCTATATGTTTCATTCCCAGAACAATGTGCATTGTGTGAGGAAATGTTAGAAGGTACAATGTCCTTATGCTGCAAACTGACCAAAAATTTACCTTTTCAAAAGCAGCATGTCTAATTTTTAGATTGTCAACCAATTCAAATCATCACAGTTCTCTGAAATATTCCTAAAAAGAAGAAAAGACAGTTTTCAGAAACAGACTTCAGCTTGGACTTCCAGAACTGAGATACCTAATATCATCAACCATTCTAAAAATCTTGCTCTTAGGCATTGAGTAATTAAAGGAAAATGGCCTTTCCAAAAGTCAGTGAAATATACACAGTGATTTCAAAGGACCTTGAACTACAAGGAGGAGGAGAATTTGATTTCTAGGAGTCAGATTCCCTTGTTTTGGTGTGTTCTGTAAGTGATAGAGATAGAGAATGAAAGCACTGTCAATATGTGCTATAAAACCACATTTCCTTTAAGAGGATAATGTTCCACTAGACCTTTTGCCACAAATTACTCTATATAATTGGACCTAAGATCACAAAGAGTGCACATTTACAAGATAAATTCAAAATTAATGAACAAATAATATAGTAATTACCAAATCCTTATTATTTGAAGAATATACACACTATGGGGTCTATTTCTTCCTCTATGAGCATGTGTAACCCCCATTAATTTTAATGGGAGTTAAGCGTGCACATCAAGGGAAGAATTAACTCGTGATTTTAAAACTGACTACTAAGATTAAGACCTGCACTTTTGGCTTTGAGTTGAAAATGTGGCATATCTTTTGATATTTATCTCCTTTTAATTGTGTATTTGTAGCCAAAGCAATTTGCAAATCATTGTTATCCCTATCTGTACAAGGCAAAGATAAATTACATTATATACCCTACTTCTTCGACTCCTTGATGTTCTCTTTTGATTAAACTGAACTGTACCAACAGTATCAGAATTAATAATCTATGTTGATTAGTTTGGCAGTGCTAAGGCCGTTTGGTATCTGATGGCAATGAAAATTATTCAAGCAAGGTGTGTCATTTGTTTATTTTTTTTCACTAATATGAGAAAAGTACAATTAATAATACTGAGTCATGGTTATTGTCAGATAATGTGAAACCTGTAGTTTAGGTATGGACAATGAGGGGGGAAAAAAATCTACTTTAATAAGGCTTCTGAGGCAATTCATGAACTATGAAATTCAGCCTGTGTAAAATGTATTTTACTCCTGGAAAAGAGATGGAAGGTTTTGGTCCCAAATCAATTAGATAGTGTCAGTTGTTGTTTCTGTATCTCAGCTCAGGGTAAGGATAATTCCATGAGCTCTTATGGAATTGTCCATTAATGAATATTAGTGAAAGGGCTTCTGTAGTTATACATAGCCTTTTTGATATTGATTTAAATGTAACTCCTCCTCTTAGAGCTTTGAAAGTCTTTTCAAAGTGCAAACATACATATATTAGATTTATATGAGAAAGAACTTTTCTTTTATGCTAAAAACCAGTAAAACTGAGATTTTGCTTTTTCTAATGAATTATCCATTTTATTTTTTACACTGAAACATAACATTGTGTTAGTGGCAAAGAGCTCAGAAACACGACTAACAAGGTGATCAGTGTAATCTAAATGTCAGAGCTGACTGAAGAATAGGAAAATAAATTACAAAAGAAATGGTAAAATTTAAATTAAATTTTTATTTTTTTGCCTATCATGTTGGAAGTTTTTCTTGCCATAATTATAAAAGTCACCCTATTATCAGCCTGCAGTATGTATCTTTCATAATCTATCTGTTGCTCCTTACACTATTTCCAAGTAGAATACTTTTCTATTTATTTGGCTTCATGAAATTACAGCTGAAGGAATTCACTCACAAAAATATTTATTCAGAGCTATAGACATTTAATAGCCCTTTAAAATTTCCCTTTACTTTGTTTACAATTTAATTCTCTTTATTTTGTTTACACTTAATTATAAATGTTTCAAACTTTTGCAACTTCAAACTGTCATTTGCCCTGCCTCAGTCATTCATGGACCACAGTTTAGTACCATTTTGATCTGGGGAGCCAGGTTAGGGGCAGGAAGCCCTATGTTTCAGCCAGGAAACCTTCAGAACCTGAAATGGGGTGCTCAGTATCAGTAGTCAGTTATTGCAATGTTAAGTGAATGCCTTGTTGTCCTATGGTTATAGCGATTATATTTGAGGTAAGTTAGTTTCATTAGTCTGAGGATGAGAACTTAGAAACTGATCAAAATGAGAATACTCTGAAAAACATAATGAGAAACTTTCAAGTGGAGGGTAACATAAAAAGGGATTCAGCAAAAAGTCCTTTGAGTATTTTCATGAGAAAAAAAATATCATTATGTATTATCAAAATGAGGGTTAGATGCAACAAATAACAAAAACCAACCAAAAACAAATAACAGCATAGCCAGAGTAACCAATGTATATGAATAATCTAGAAAAAGGCAGTTCAGCACGTTACGGTAATCAGAGTAGTAATGCATGTTTGTACACTCGGTCAAGATGGAACTGTGGAAGGGAAACATTAAATCTTCACAGAATCACAGAATGTTAGAGGTTGGAAGGGACCTCCAGCTATTATTGAGTCCAATCCCCCTGCCAAAAGCACGATCACCTGTTTAGAGCGTGTCCAGAAAAGGAGACTACACAACCTGTCTGGGCATCCTGTTCCAGTGCTCTGTCATCCTCACTGTAAAAATGTTTCTCCTCAAGTGAAATCTTCTATGTTCAAGTTTGTATCCATTGTTCCTTGTCTTATTACTGTGCATCACCGAAAAGAGATTGTCCCCCTCCACTTGACACCCACCTCTCAGATATTTATAGACATTGATCAGATACCCTCTCAGTCTTCTCAAGACTAAACAGCCCTAGGCCCCTCAGTCTCTTTTCATAGGGGAGATGCTCAAATTCCCAAATCATCCTCATGGCTCCCTGTTGGACTCTCTCCAGCAGATCCCTGTCTGGGGAGCCCAAAAGTAGACACAGTACTCCAGGTGTGGTCTCAGCAGGGCAGAGTAGAGGGGGAGAAGAACCTCCCTAGACCTGCTGGACACACTTTTTTTCTTGATGCACCCTAGGATACCATTGACCTTCTTGGCTGCAAGGGCACTTTGCTGTCCCATGGAGAACTTGCTGTCCATGTCCTAAATTCTGCCTGCTGCAACTCATGGAGCTGAAGAGGCTGCTCAGAGAAGGACTTGGACTTGGACTAGGGGTCTCCCACTCCTCTCCTCCAGAGGAGGACAGCACAGCCAACAAAGATGACATCTCCTCCAAGCCAAAGCAGCAGCACCCTTCCTCCACAGACTCAAACTGTCCTCAGGGGTGGGGAGGGGTAAGGGGAATGGTAATATAATTCCTTTCCTCTTCTCTCTCCCTCTTCTTCCTCTCTCTCAATTTTTCCCCTGTCTCTGTCCCTTCTTCTGTTACATCCACTTTATTCTGTTAATAAATAGTCTCTTGTTTGATATTTTGGCCTCGTTTTTGCCTCTGATTTCATAACAAGGGAATATTCAAAAGAACTGAGTCTCTTTCCCTCTCTGGACCAAGACAGCCATCACCCAGCTCTCCAGCCTGAACAGATCTGAGATGACAGCCAATTCTAATGGATGATAAAGATATCAAACAAAACTGGGCCCAATACTAATCCCTGGGGAATGCCACTGGTTACAGGCCTCCAAGTTGACTCTGTGCCACCAATCACAACCTTCTGAACTCTGTTGTGGAGCCAGTTTTCAATCCACCTCACAAACCAATTGTCTATGCCACATTTGCTGAGCTTTTCTACAAAAATGTTATGAAAGACAGTATCAAAAGCCTTATTGAAGTCAAGGTATATGACATCCACTGCTCTTCCTTCATCTACCCATTTGGTCATGGTTTGCTAGAAGTTGTCAGGCTAGTTAAGCAAGTCTCCCCTTGGTAAATCTGTGTTGGCTACTCCTAATGACCTCCAGAATGAGCTGCTCTGTCATCTTTCCAGGGATGGAGGTGAGGCTGACTGGTCTGTAGTTGCCTGGGTCTTTCTTCTTGCCTTTTTTGAAGGCACCTCTCCTGTTCTCCATGACTTTTCAAAAATAATGGACAGAGGCTTAGCAACAGTATCAGCCAGCTCTCCCAGAATTGGGGCCTGTGGATTTGTGTTCAAGCTAGAAGGTACACATTTCAGAAGAGCACTCTTTTTCTCCCTTCCCCCTTAGATGGTATGTGCTTGAAGAAATTCTTATTGGGTAAAAAAAAAAAAAAAGTTTTATAAAGAAAACAACCCCTTACTAGGCTCTGAATCTTAGAAAACAAGCAGTCAAAAACCAGGCTCTATTTCTGGGAAACTGTTATCTTTGTTTTCCTTTTTGTATGATATGAATAGGTAGAATTTCAATCTTCTTCAGGAATGGTTGGATTTTTATTTACTTGTGAAAAACAGGACTCTTTACAACCAAGTCTTTCAGGAAATACCGGTACCTTCTTGGCTTCTTTGCATCTGCGTGTGCTGTACCTTTGGTGCTTGCTCAGAGCCACTACTGTGGCACTAGGAAGGAAAAACTGGAGGAATCCATTAGCCACTGCCTATAGAGGCATTCAGTAATATTTCATTCAAATATTTCTTCTCAGATAAATGAAATATGGCCAATGGTACTGTGAGGCTGCTCTCTGACATCTTTTAAAGACTGTGACAATATGGGGAGGTCACTGATGACTGGAAAATGGTAAATGCTGGAAAAAGTGAGAGGAAGAATCTGGGGAAGTACAGGCTGATCAGCTTCACTTCAGTCCTAGATAAGACTATGAAGCACATCCTCATAGAAGACATGTTTAGCTACATGGAAAACAAGAAGTGTTTCTAACAGCCAGTGTGGGTTTATAGCAGAGGCAAATTATGACTGAGAGACTGACTAATGAAGTGACCAGTGGTTTTCAGACTGGTTTTGGAAAAGTTTAAAACATTATGCCCCATGGCATCTTTGTATCCAGATTTGGGCTACCTAAACAGGGTAGGTGGAAGAAAAGCTGGGTGGATGATGAGCCTTAAAGGATCAGAAGTTTGCATTTTAATTGATAGCTGTTTATTCTGCCGTCAGCTCCAGGGACAATGAAGCGCTTGGATGGTGGGTTGAAGCACACTTCCATCATGGTCATGATGATGCAAAATTGAGGGGCTGTTTGATACAATTAATGATCTGAATGACGTTCAGGGGGATCTTAAACTAGAGAGAGCTGGCAGAAATACCGTGAAATTTAATAAAGATATAAAGTCCTATGCTTCATTGACAACAGCTCCAGGCTGAAGTGCAGATTGACTGAATAGGAAACAGATCTTCTGAAATGGACTTGCATATCTTGGTGGCTGATAAGCTGCATGTGAGTCAGCTGTATGCCCTCACAGCAAAGAAGACTAACCACAGACTAAGCATTAAAAAAAAAAGCCAGCAAGATCACAAAAGTAATTTCCCCCCTCTATGCAGTACTTGTTAGGCCATATCTGGGACAAAGTCCATCTTTTGGGGTACAAGAGATAGTCTAACAAGGTGAAAAGAGACCTGTGGAGGGTCACTCAGCTGATTAAGGGGATGGAGCTGAAAATGAATGAAAAGAGCTTTGTTTGTTTAACCTGGAGAAGAAAAGGCTAAAGAGGGAATCCAACAAGAGCACACTTGCAACTCAGGTGCAGCTAGAGGGAGGTTACAGAGAAGACAAGGTCAGTCTTTTCTCAGAGGGTTACAGCAGAAAGGATGAGAGACAAATTGATAAGAGGTCACAACTTACAGCAAGGGAAAATTCAATTGAATGCGAAGAAAAAAGTTTTCACAAGGTAAGTGTTTAAGCACTGGCACAGTATCTGAGAGGCTGTGGGTTTTCCATCCTTAAGGATTTTCAATCCTTGGAGATTTTCACTTGCCTGAAAAAGCTCCTGAATAGCCTGGTCTAACCCAGAAGTTAGCCCTTGTTAATGCTGATGGCTGAACAACTTTGAAATATCATTTCCAATCTAAATGAGGCTATGATTCTGTAATTTAACAAGAAATAATTTTTCTTAATTATTTTATTTTATTAAAAAGAGAAGACAAAAGTGTTTAAATGTACAACTCAAGAATTACAGTTCCTAGAACCAAGATTCATGTCACTTTTCTATTTTTTATTCTCAAGGGATTTAGGAAGGAAAAGAAAAGGGGGAAAAATATTACTGACACATACTTACAGCTATCTATATAGCTATGAACTTATTAAATAATCTAGAGTTTCCTCAAAGATTTTCAAGATGAAGCACAATTTTTAAAATATATTCACAAAAAAACCCTGTGAATTAATGTCCAGATTTGTGCACTGGTGAAGCTATGGATATAAAGTGCATTAAGGCTACTGGTGAAAGCATTACACATGAAATATATGATCTTTACAACACAAAATGTTCTAAATAAAAGCCTAGAAAGACCTGTGCAACAATATTTTTTTTTTAAATTGACTTATGCATAATTGCTTATGTGAAACTCATTATCATTAATATTACTTCCAGTAGAGATAAGAGTATTATTAAAGATATTTTTTTTTTTTCACATGAGTGTGGTTGCTGTTTAATAAGAACAGCTGTAAAATCCTACTGGTTGTGAAAAGAAAATAGTGTGCTGTGTTGGAAAGCAGAAGTGATTCCTTGCTCCAGTTATTATTGGCTTATGATTCAAATAACTGTTTGTTGAGAGCAGTATCCTGTGGCTGGTATTTTTATTTGGAGATCTGGATGAATTAATACTCAAATAGAATGATTGCTTCCAAAAAAATCTTGGTGTCTTTTGTAACACTTGGACTGCCTCTGAGTTTGAAAGCATGCATTGCATGTGTCATGGTGAAAAAAAAGCCTCAAAAGCCACCTGAATTTCAAAACTGAGTTCCTCCTGGGCTTCAGATAATAACCTGAGTTTCTGAACAAAACCCATCAAGGCTTCGAAACATAAAATCTTGGAATTTTCCCATCCATGACTTGATTTAGTGCACTGTAATAATTTGGTTCTTTGCCATTGTCTTCATTAGGCTCACTATCATGACCCAAAAGGCTTCTACCATTAGCAAGAGAAAAATATATTTAGGAAACCCTCAACCTTTTTTCAACTGTAGTGTGATTTTTTTTTTTTTGCAACACCAGCTCTTACTCTTTTCCCAAGCAGTATTTTTGGGTTGGTCTGACACAGCAAGTCTGCCATAACAAGGCTACACTACACAAACGTCATAGAAAGGCTTTATAAGAAAGGCTTTATAAAAACATCTCTCATTTTTCTGAGCTATGCAGTTCTTTATTCATAACACTGTCAAAGTTTGTATTGTGCTTACATTGGAAATGGAAGCTTCATCCTCATTAAACCAATAAAGGTTGATTACATACATATGAAATCTATAGATTAGGGGCAGGATTCTTGGATCCTTTACAAAGGAGTGTCATGTTTCATCTTCCACAGTGAGGTTTATAAGAATGCGTGTGTAAAGCCACAGAACTCCATACAGTCCCTTTCAGTAAAGATCATACAAACAGAACAGTTCTCTTTAAAGCACAACTGTAGGATTAATGTTACGAGGGGGAAAAACAATAATTTCTTTCTAACTAGTGCCAACTGAAGGGTGACGACAGAAATCAGTGACTTTGATCAAGGGACAAAACATAGTAGATATTTGCATTTAATACTAATAATACACCATTAAATTACATTAGTCCAAACAATTTGAATTGATGTTTACAAGGAAAGGTAAGGTGTGAGGTCTGTTACTTGAAGGCCAAATATTCTAACTGACTGGTTAAATATCAAAACCAAAAGTCAGATTTTCAAAAGCAAATACTTTTCTGAATTTGGTAGAAAACCCAGGAAATATAGTTCATGGTAACATAGTTATAAGAAACAACATTATTTTCCTTTGGAACACGTGGTTCATTTGAAATCAAAAAACTTTCTGGAAAGAAAGCAAACATACAAGCATATGGAGTTACATTAAAAAATTAATTAAAAAACCCCCCATTCAGTTCCAGAATTTGTGTTTTCTAAGTAGATATACTTTGCAAATACATTGATATTACTGTAATATCTCAGGTTGTCTCTGTGATATAACATTCTAGCATGTATTCCCATTATCTTCATCCAATACCCCTTTGAAAATTCCTTTTAAAATTCACAGCTAATTGGTGAACCCTCTGAAACAAGCATGGAGCACCACAGAGAAGGTTTAAGACATGAATCTGAACAAAATAGACCTTCAGTATGCTAGGAGAAGTATTGGCATAGACAATGTGTAATCACCAGAGCCATTAAGTGAATCAGATTCTAGAGGTTAAAGGAAAACACCTGACATTGTAAAATGTGTGATTAAATATTTTTCACATAGTCATGTATTTCAGAAATATAGCCAGGTTGATTGTTACATTATCTTAATTGAAAGTAAAAGATGAAATATATATAACGGTATGGCAGATTGCAATAGGGCCAGGTAACCTTTATTGAATGTAATAGTGTTCTTTTTTCCTCCCATTAACTGCATGGGAAGGAGCAGCTTGTCTTTAAGTAGTCCAGTCATGGAAAAGATGGTAAACTACATGCGGGAAGAGGAGAAAATCTCTTTTGCCCTTGAAGTTATAGGCTTGTGATGTTCTCCATAGGTTAGAGCAAATTTAGGGACAATTGTTCAGTTGTTCTAATTTATATCAATAGCCACAGCACTTCCCTCTAAGCTCCAAGATATTCAAGATACTTAGACTTTCTTACAGGGACTGTTCATATTTTCTTCCTTTCTGAAATTTAGGAATATGTCTCAGTTACCAAGGCTGTGGAAAGACAAAGATGATTTCCATACTTTTAATGTTGTAGAGGGACAGTTCTTAGGAATTTTTTACATTATATAATCGTAATCTGCACATACTACCCACCACCTCCAAAGCTTAAAATGATATAAATATTCTAGGTTCCTGGGTACTATATAAATAAGTAGAACTATGGTGTGGATCCCAGTTCTCATATGTCTAGATGCTCAGATGAACTGTGGCCTTGCAAATACTGGTACTCAGCAGTTTTTTTACCAATCTGGGAGCTTGCTGTGAATTAATAAGTCTGTTCTGCTCCTGGGGAAGGAAAATCATCGCATATGACTTGCAGAACCTTCTTTGAAAAATAAACCCTGAGAAACTTTAATCTGTGATTTCTAGAAATGTGGTAATATTGGGTTGGATCTAGTCAGACTCAGTTATTTATAGCAAATGTCCTTTCCTTGCAATACTTTTTGCCACACTGATTTTAAGGGATCTTTACCCTTCTTGAAAAGATACAGTTCTGAAGTTCAGGCCATCAAAGCAAAAAGTTCAAACACCACCACAAAATGTGTTTGATGATAAAATATAAAATATTCAGTAATAAAGGCACAGAAAATGATTATGTAACATGACAGGTTAAACACGACCCACTTAAACAAATAGCTGGGGACAAAAAAGAGAACCTGTAAAATCAGTGTATTTATTCCCAGTAAACATGACAATAATGACATATTTTTAAATTGATCTTGCAATCAACTCATATCTGCTTCATCACAGTCATCTAATACCAATTGAAATGAATCTTATCTAAGAGGTGCAAGGTCTCTTCTAGGTGACAATTCCATTGCACGGTGGAATGTATGCTTAATACAGCTGAAATCAGGAACAAGTTCTTTCTGATCTTGATTTCAATGGGAACAGGGATTTGTTGTCTCTCTAAAATGAGAAAGATCAAACTTTGAAAGATGAAGCAATCTGTTGAGATCTTGGTTATCAGGATCCCTTTTAAACAAGATAGAAGACTAGAATAGACTATCTGGACAATAATTCCAAGTTATTTTTTCAAGGGAAAATGAATGAGGAAAAGAAATAAACAATGAGGGAGAAGAGGGAATTATGACTTAATTCTATATTTAAAATGTGATTAAAATTCATTAAAATATGACCAAATGATTCTATATATTAAATGCAATGCATCTAGCAAACTGTATATATTGGCCCTATGTCCAGAGGACCTTCTTGTTCAATACTGTGTGTAAGCTTCTGCTTAAGTGATTTTCTTAAGATAAATAGTCTTAAGTTCTTATTTAAGTGCTTTCTTGAAAGAGGGCCAACATATAATTCCATAATGTTTCCTCTCAGACACTCTGCCTTTTCTTACTGCAGTCACTTATTCCATCTTGACCAATGCAGTAAACTCTTCCAGGTAGAGACCATTGCTCTACATTTACTGCTAGAGTAAAATCTTGCCGGCTTTATGTCCTGAATGGGTTTTTCTGGGTTTTCTGGTGTCTCTTCATTGAGTTGCTAATACCAGTAGTACAAATAACAGTTAATAAATCAATCTGTTTCTTCCAGGAATTTTGCTAGGAGGCATTAACCCCTTCTCACCATCTCCCAGGCCACACCCCTGCACTCTTTACAATGAGAGCAGCATATTTTTTATTTCTTCAAGTGGCATTTGCAATCTGTCCTGACATAATTTACACATTTACACATTTTACAGAGCAAAGCACAGTCATGCAATTTAATTCCAAAAAACATAAGCATAGGAGACTCGGCACACTCGATTAGCAAAGCATATGATCGAGTTTTGCCAGTATGATATCAAAGGCACACGTTTGATTTGAATTTGTGTCAAAATGTACCTGCTGCTCTTAATTTCAAAACAGACATGTGCTGATGTGTTAGCCCATATTCACGCACAGGGGGCTTTTATATGCTGCAGACTGCACGTGTAGACCAGTGTCCTTTATGAATGCACTTTCCTTCCCTTTCTTTTCTCTTATCTCCAAGCAGCTGGTCTACACATCCTTAGGGAGAGGGAAGGCCTGTCACTGCCTGAGAGACAGAGAAGGCGAAAGCATGAAATCACTATTGAACCTAACGAAATAAAGTTCTGACCCAGATAAAGTCATCTGGGTTCTTCCACTGATCATTGCCCTATTGAGTTGCCATTCCAGTTCTATTATTTCTTCTAAATAGCGATTTAATGCTCATGAATGGAAGGTGAGTGCTTGAAAATGAAAGGTGATCACTGCAGTAAAGGACAAATCAATACAAGATCAAAGTGCTCTAGTTACCCACAAGGCAAACTAAAGTGAGAGGAAATTTCCTCAAGACCCTCTGAAAGAGTTACATAAATAGAAATGATCACTAAATTCCCATAATATTACACTTGGACTTTAATTTTAAAAAAATATAAAAAATCAGTGATTAACCAATTACTAGAAAAGGAATTGGCAACCTCCTGGACTGCTGACATTTTGTTGATCATTTTGTTATAGGTTTATTTAAAGAAAAAGAATTTGATTGAATTTTGCAAATTTTTAATTAATAAAGATTGATAGCTGCAAAAAACAAAAACAAAAACAAAAAAAACCAACCACACCTTAGAAGGAGTAGAAAAAAATATTCCCCTGAAAAATATTTAAAGCTGTGTTTCTAAGAATTGAGTACTTTTCTTGGGTTCTGGGTCACATAAGTGAGTATATTTGGAATAATAACAGGAAGTTACTTTGTTCGGCAGGTATGAAATAGGTTTTTCAAAAAAATCTCTAAATGTGATTAATATTGGAAGCTGTAAATTACATGACAGCAATCACTCATGTTCACAGGTAAAATATTTTGATTTTTATGGGAATTGTAAAAAATGAAAATAGAATCGGGCCAGGAACTTTCTGTGCTAATCTGTGACTGGCATTTGGGGGAGTTGGTGTCAAGAGATTTTGGTCTTGGATTATTCTCAGCAGTAGATGAAACAATGAAAGATTCACTTTCTTTAATCCTCCATCACATCCTGATTGGCTGGAAGCAGGGAGAGATAGTTAACTTCACCAAGTCAATAAATGTGGCCATCTGGGAGAATGCAAATTTAGACAAATGTGATATATGTGGGATGACACTTTTTGCTTAGAACATGCCACACCATAAAAGCATTAAAAATACATTCATATGACCCAGAGCATTTGATTAAAGCCTTCAATATACAATAAATTCAGCCTCAAGCAAACTAAAGGAGACAACTTGTACAAATTTCAGACCCAGATTCATTCAGGTTTAATTTCTGCTTCCTTATACTCTTCTGTTCAGGCATTTTTCTCTGTGTTTCCTTTCAGTGAAACTGAGTGAAATATGTGTAAAAATCTTATGCTACAGCTCTTTTATATGGAATTTTTTTTGTTTGTTTTTGTTTTGTTTTGTTTTTCCATTTCAGCTCTTTATATTCCATCCTTTTGAGCCACCAGCTTGAGAAAAAGTTAATCATCTTTGTATATGGGTAATTTCTGGGAGGAGTCCCAGTATGTCTAAAATGAGTAAGGATGACCTGATCATGACCTGATTCCATAGCTAGTGGTAAGAACACTTCAAATTCAGCAGTGTGTGCTTCCTCAGCTGCAGGAATATCGCTGGGGTTCAACTAGTTCCCAGACAGGAAGAAATCCAAAGTTGCTAACAGTCCTTGTCCCAGTGGTACAATATGCAGCGTTGCTATCTGAACCATGCCAGAAAGCTAGCTGCACAGTAGTATTTATCTATCAGTGAGTGTCTAGATCTTTAGATCATTCATAGTGTCTTCTGGCATGGTATAAAATGCAATATTTCTGTACACTGGACTGTGTCTTTAACATGCTCTCTCAATCCAAATACCTTACCAAAAGTCTTTTCTAAAGTAGTGTGTGAATTAACCTGATCTGAAAGAGTAAATATTCTTTTTGTGGTGGCCAAATATATACACTGTCTGTTCCATGGCAGGAAAATGGATAAAACCAGGGACAGCCTTTTCTCCAAGACAATACAAATGAGGTCAATAAATAGTGCAATGAATCTCAAGTGTCCAGTAAGAGAGTTAAACAGAACTCCTTTAGGCATTACCAACAGGGAGCATAAACAAACCCATAGTATTAATGTTAACATGTCTGTTGGCCCTTGTGATGTTTCTTGCACTAAACTAGCAAAGCTAGCATGACCCTTTCTATTGATTTACAGATGCTATGAAGTAAGTGTTTAAAACATTGTTTGAATTTGCAGTGATTGAAAGAATTCCTCTGTAGGACTCATCTTTTTCTTTGTTTTTGTTTTGTTTTGTGTAGGGTTTGTTGTCTTTCATGGGTTGATTTTTTTTAATGGGTTTGGTTTGCACTGTTTTCCCCCCACATTTCCTAGGTATTCAAACAGGAACAGAATTATCTTTGTCGAGCTATAAGTGCATTTTCAGTGACTAAGAAATATCACGTTTACAGGATTTACAATGGAAAAAGAAGAATAACTCCAAATGTTCCATATGAAGAAAACAAACACAACAACCTGATACCAGATATTTAAACAAAAAATGATAACAAAACACCAAGGCAACGTAACACCATCACAGGTTATACAGATACAGTGGGAGGAATTAGTTGAAATCCACATGCTGAACAAAGTATAATACTGGGAGGAGGAATATCCTCTGCATGGTATAGGTTTGGAAGTATTCATCACATTATCTTTACATTGCAATTGAAGCAGCCAAAGCAGCCTCAGTCTAGAACAATGATTAAAACCCTGACATACATTCCAGAGCAAAACAAGATAAGACAAATCAGAACATTCTGTGTTTTGAGTTGCATTTTTTACCAAAATGACAGCAACTATTTCACTAGGCTAAAAGAATCTTCCTTTGCTTGATAAAACTCATAAAGAGAGCTTGTTTCTAGAAAAGTGGCAAAGTAATAGGACATTTCATATAGTCTTCCTTTCTTTTTACCTTCTGTGACCCGTAGGAAGTCACAGTCCTCTCACAGCCTAATCAGCACAGGGAATTGCAGAATGAACGGGCTGGAAAATTCCTACAGAAAGCAATATTTTTTCATATATGAAATTCAGCTTGATTCTTAGGAGCTCAACAAAGGGAAGTCATGGTTATTGTTTCTTAAATTTTTTTGCTCCTTCATAGAGCTTTTCAAAGACACTCACTTTTGCATAAGCTTATATTAAAGTCCTACACTAGCCTGTGTTACACGTTTTAGTACATTCTGTACTGCTCTGGGAAATAAGCCCCCTCCCCCAAAGAACTTTTTCTCAGCCCCTTCATCTGTAACCTTTCTGCAAGTAAATGCTAATTGAAAAAGAAAGAACACCACTAATCTTGGAATTTAAATGCATTTAACAAAACCAATCTCAATCTAAATTGTTGTTTCACCATTCCCTTTTCCCCAACAGATGTTGAGAAACTGCAATTCCTATTAAGAACACTTGACTGTTTACTCAGCAAGAGAACTTCAAACTCAGGCTGCATCAATCTAAATGCGTTTCAGGACGTCAGTCTTTTGAAAAGTGCAGACTGTTAGTTGGTTATTTTTAAATGTAATCTTCACATAAAAGAGTTGCTGTATTTTTTTTTTCTTTTTACTGTGTCATCCTTCTCTCCCTCCTCCATCTTTTTATATTTTTTTAATGATGGCATCAAACATAGATGTCCTGAATTTTTATGTCCCATCCCATTTAAGTTTCCTTCCATGATGCTTTAATTAATTTTTTTTCTCCCTTGTTTTCGTCTTTGACCAAAACGAGTATTAGTGAAGATTGTGAACATTACTGCAGGAAAAGAACCACACAACAAAACAAAACACAAAACCCAAAAAGACAAAAAGCAGCCAGAAATGTTATGTAGTAAGAACGTTAGACATCAAAAACCTGAATATGTTTTCTTACTGAGCTTTACAGTAAAGTCCCTTTGGGCTTTGACCACAGACCTAAGTAAAGTTATCTGAACAGATAAAGGAGACTCTGTGTGGTTTTGTTGTTTTGCACCCTGGGTGTTGATCAGGGAAGTAGACATGTGTCTTGGGTTTTATGTTCTTCTTTTCTTTTATCTCTTCACACAATCCTTTAGTTAGTAAATGCAATATTAATATCTGCAAATCACTGAAATGTAGCTTAGGCCTAAACTCTGCAATTACAGTCTGGCTGTAAATGGACATAGTTACACTGACATGAATCCTTGTATGACATGAGTCTTTCAAGCATATTTTACTATAGAATAACATTCAGTTGCTTTACTTACCAAGTATAGTGAGTCAAGTCCCTCACCTGAGACAGGGCAGCTGGCAAGGCTGAGAACAGCAGACTACAGTTTGCACCTGTATCACCACACACAGGTCTGTGGTGGCTGGGGACTCCCATCTTCAGCTGTGTGTTCTAGCAGGCAATTTTTGCCTGGTTATGTGAATGTTTGTGTGAATATCTGAAGCTGAACTTTTGAATTCTCAAATAGAAACTGCTACTTGCTTGCTGCAATTTGTATGGGCTAGTTGTAAATTTGACAACACCTAGACTAAATAAAGGTGGTGCATTTTGAACATAGTCAATAAAGAGGAATTAAACACAACTAACAGGTAGCTGGCTGCTCATCTGTTATCTTCTACATATAGACTATCTAGATAGAGAAAAGGGGAATTTGTGTTCTGGAAAGAAGACTTTGTGCAAACACAAAAGGTTCCCAAAAAGAAATGTTCTTGGAAAGAAAATGTTTGCCAAAAAAGAAGGTTAGAAGTGAGGAAGATCTGGAAGATCAAGAAGATAAAATAAAATGCTAAGGGATGCCCTGGGGCAAGCCCTGACCAGCATATTCTGCTTAACTGTCCCAGGTCAGCAGTGATCCCTGGCTGGAAGGGAAGTAACGCTGTGGAAGGTAGTGTGCAGGTGAGTGTGTGAGATAACTAAGTTGGGTAAAAATTCTGATCCTATTGGTCAATGTCCAGATCTACCAGACTGATGCTCAAGTACCACAAAGAGTAAATATTGTTTTAAAAATAGAATAGGTGTTTCATCAAAGGTCAATTCATAATTCCCTTCTCCAACATAATTTCATTTTAGGTTTGTGGACTTTTTATGGTGCCTGTTGCTGATTTCTTTCTTCATTCTGGAGTGAGAACAACCTTAAATTCCTGCTCTTGGCTCCAACAGTGGACCGGGAAAGAAAGCACCTGCAGAGGGGCAGTAGCAGGAGAAGCGAATAGCTGGATCCCTATTCAAATAAACATCTGGCTCCTGCGTGCCAAGACACACTTATGACATAATGAGGAAACCTAAGATCCTCTCTGACCTGTGTGGTAGCACATCAAAAGCAGGATCCTGCCTCAGTGTGTTATTACTGCTCTTTTAGCCGTAAGGTGTGAAGGGTAAACAAGCTGGCATTTTAGCTCTGCAGGTGAGGCATGCAGTCTGAGACAGAGGCACAGCTGCCCCATTCTCCAGAATAAGAATTTCCTAGATGTGTTGCAAAAAAAACTTTTGTGTTCAAACAAAAACATATGTTGGACGCCCTTAGCACCCAACCCAACCGTGTTCTAATGGTAATTTAAATGGGAAATTTGCCCCAGCCCTCAGTGAAGCACAACACTTCTTGTGTGGAAGTACTTGTACTCAGGGCCAAACATGAACTTTTTGTTGTCACTTATTAGTTGTCACGTGAGTTACCATGAGTATGTATCTCTTTGGTCCCAAGATCCAAGGAAAATTGTTATTGCTCTGTGCAAACCAAGTTATCTCCCACCAACAGAGCACAAATAAGGTGCTGCTCATACTTGTCTATGGAGTGAATTGATGTTGGGTTGGTTTGTTTTTGTTTGTGTGTTTGTGTATTTTGATTTTTTAATTAGATTAGTAGTACTATGTTTGCAAACAACATTTAGGTAAAAGAAAACTTTCACTTCAATATTTAAATTCATGGTCAACACATCAATAAAAACCTAATAGGTAAGAAAATAATGGTGACATATATAGAAAATGCACTTTAAAATTGTTTTTTTATTATTTGTTTCTTTTTTTGGTGGGTTGTTCTTTTTTTGAGTTTTGGTTTGTGGGTTGTTTTTTTTGGGGGGTGAGGGGAGGAGGTTTAGCTATCAGTAAATAGCTGCAACCCAAATTCATCATGTTGCAAACTGTGAATCTTTTGGGAGTATAAACCAGGTCTTTTACTTCCAAGCCTTGCTTCAACAAATGTGTAAGTTCATGTTTCACTTTCATTCTGCTTGGCTTTAAGTGTTTAAATTGAGGCTTTCATAGAAAAATAAGCAAAAGAAAAACAAATACTCTTTTTTTAGCTGCTCATTTCACCATTGTGAATGGACCAGTTTGGACCCCAATTTATTTCTAATTCTAATTATAATTACTTCATATCAAAGTTTCAAACACAATGAACAGTTTACTGGATAGCATTATTCAATATATTATTATTGCCTTGGTCACTGGCTATTTAGCCCAAAACTTTCTGGAAAGTCACTTCAGTCACTTTCAGAAAAGATGTACCATTTATAAAATTGGACATGCTTTCAAGGAGCACTTGATTTTACTTATAAAGCAGTTCAAATTAATGCTCACTGTTAAAAAGGATGCAGTGTGATCTACAAGATATTTATCCTTTTTGCTCCTCATTTCCCTTGTAAGGGTTAGTAATATATACCATCATAGAAATACTGGAGGGCTCATCTTTTATACCAATTGAGGACCCTATATTTCATGTTAGAAGCACTTACTCAGAGGAATGCTCACATTTTTCATGGGTGAGTTATTCATTCACTTGTGTGAATAAAATATTCAGGGGTTCAGAACTCATAACCTGTTTCTTTAAGGTACTGTACAACTGTGGATAAAAGATGATATTGCAACAATCTTAATTACCATTTATTACTACCCATTATGATTTCCATTTATAGCTCACTATTTTTAACTTCTCTTATAAATTTCTCCTCCTATGACTTAGTCCAGATTGTATGATAATAAGTGAATATCTAATGTTAACGCTTTTCTGTCCTGTCTATCCTGATTGCTTGCTTTTTTTTGTTTGTTTGGGGTTTTTATTATTTATTTATTAAACCAGATTTCTAGATGTGAATTGTGCACTTTTTATTCTCCACCCCTCCTGAAAACACAGTTATAATTTTGTAGACATTTCTAAGTATCCGAGGTGAATGTTTGGTAAAATTCTGCCAGTGTGTGACAAATAAACAAGTACATAATCAAAGTAAATACAAATAATTCTGAAGATTTTTGCTAGGATTCTAGAAATGTTTTTTACTGACCTGAAAAAAATGATTTTTTTCTCTCTCATGTGCTGTTTTCTCTATGTTGTGTCACACGAAGCATATTCTCTACAATCTGTATAACCTCACATTAGACAGAGTGAAAGTTAAGTGAATTTTAGGAGGATTATTTATTATATTGCAAATCACAGCCTGATATAGTGTTTTTCTTCACTGAAATATTTTTTTAGCACTTTGGAAATCCCTTTGTATGCATCTGAGCCAATTAATTTCTCTGCAAGTATACATTCTACTCAATATACTTGTTATGTGTTTGTAGCTCTCGGTGTGTAATGAGACATTGTTGCTGTTGCTGATAATTCTGTAGATTCCATTGTACCCAGACATATGGTGTCAGTTGTTTAAAGGCTTTAGAAACCCTCAGATTGGCTGTGATGTATAAATGCAATAATCCCCATAGAAAACTTCGGACTTCTCAAACCAGAGTTTAAAATCCACATGCTCACTTGCAGACAGGGGAGTTTTAAAAACAAACGGGCCCTTACAGATAATTTAACATTAATGGCCCAAGTCAACAAGAAGTGCAGAACATTCAGCCCCCAGCAAGAGCAATACCAAATTTGAGAGGTGCATCCACAGGGCATGAAGCAGATGAAAATATGTATATCCAGTGCTTTATCAGTATTCAGTGTGTATTAAATTAGTGTTATTAAAGGGCAACTTTTAAATACTTTAGTAAGGAAGGATGATAGCCCGCGCTCTCTCTGTAGTCCTAATCCAAGGGCAGCAGCAGTCGGTTGAGTGATCCCATTGATTTTAGTGGGTTTTCTATTGAGCCTTCTGTCTGCAAGCTGAATGAAAGGCAGCTGCAGGGAATTGGAAGGCTGTGTTTCAGCAGATGCTACTGGCTTCCCTTAAACCCACACAAGCCACCACAGGTCCTTCATAGCATGTGTGCCTGAAGTGAAGTCATGACTCCATTGAAGTCAGCAGGAATTTTAGCACTATGGGTGGATTTCAAATTTTACCCTTGATTATGAGCTGGCCAGCTTATTTTATTTGGTGTTCTGGATATTAAATATCCCTGATGAGGGTGTTCTGCTTGGATTTTCTCAGTGGGCCTGTAAGCAACAGGGTTGGCTATTGCATGTCTGTAGTTCAGTTACCTGATTTTGGGAATAAATACTTACTTTCTGTGAGCAGAACTTTGGTGTGAAGCATTTGTTATTCTAGCTGCCTAATAAAACAAATACTGGTCAGTGGCCAAATCTCAAGTGAAAAAGGACCATTTTCCCTTGCAGTATCATGGTCTTAAATGGTGTTCCACAAAGGCTAAGTTGGGCTGCAATATAATTTGTTCAACATATAGTGTTTGAACAGAGTAGCAATGTATTTCCTCCATCCTTCTAACACATTTACTTTCATATACTGTGGTAAAGAATTTATCACACTTATTTATTTTTTTTAAGGGAAAACAAGTACATTAGTAGGGTCTTCCATTCACCTGAGTCTCAGCATATTTTTGTTTATTACTTATACAGCTCTTTTGTTTAGAGCAGAAGGGCTCTGAAGTTCTTCTTTTAACTAGGGCCTGTTGCTCTGGATACAAAATAAACACAAAGTTAATCAACAAAATGTGTAAGGATTTGTAACTTCATTGCTGTTGTATATTGCAGGAATATCAGAATGGGTGCAGCCCACCATTGTGTGATCATCTAGAAATTTTTCCCATCATTTTCTCTCTCATAAAGCTATGTAACGCTCTTGGATCACACTGGTGAGCTGCTCTCCAGTGAACAGTACTCAAATATATGCAGTATGGGAGGAAAATTTAGCCTGGCTGCACAGGCTATGTGTAGGTGCAGAAAGAAGGGTAAATGGGAAAGTAAAAGAGGTTTTAGCTTATCTTGAATTGCCTATAGGTAAATGGATCTTTTAGCTTATACTGAGAATAATGTATCTTCAGTAATGAATAGACATTTTTCCTTCTACCACCTTTCCACCTGAAGTCCCTCCTTGAATTAATGCCAGGGGAATTTTCAGATAAGATGTTTGCAAGCTTTATTTTTTTTCTTATGTGCTGCTGAACCAACACCAAAGGGAGTTCCTTGTGTGGATTGACCATTGTTGGCTAAACAGATTCTTCGTGACTTGGCAGAAGATGACCACATAAGCAAGCTCCATCCTTAAAATGCAAAATGAGAATGCCCTTTCCTTTGAAGATGGGGTAGGGGAAGCTGAACTGAGCCTTTCAGTCACTTTTTGGAAGATGTATTCTCTATTATTCAGCTAAAGTTCTAAAGATTATTAGGAACATCCAGATAAAGCACTCAAAAAATAGTTTATTTAAGGGGAAGTTTTTACCCAAATTTACTTTTGCTCTCAAGGAATGTTTTCAGATGACCAAACTCAAAATTGCTAATTTCACTGGAATTATCTAGGTGAGAAAAATATAGTTCCATGATCCACTCAGAGGAGGAAGTTAAAGATTACTTGCAAGACACAGTTCTCCTGCTTGTTCTTTGGATGACCAAAAGAACCAATTGTATTCTCACCTTGAGAACAACCTATAGTCACAACTATAGTCTTTGGTGTTTGTGTAAATAATGCTGCTGTCTGGAAAGGAAGAAAATAACATATTTCACAATGGGAAGCTGCCTCTCTAGAGCTCTTTGGTTATATACTGTATCCTTTCCCTCACATATGGAGGCAGAGACCGTAGCTGATATCTGAGGAGTTGCACATGATGGGTTTTATTCTGTGAACAAGAAATAGTGAGTTTCAGAGTGCTAGCTACTTTTTGCATGCAAATGCCCTGTTTCTCTAACATAAAGAGCTATATAAGTTGGAGATAAGTGTTTTGTGAATCAGGCCCTAAATCCTCTCTTTATTTTAACTGTAGACTTTAGCCAGTGGTTAAGCACCATCAGATGTTATTCAAACATTTTACGGCTTGCAAAGGATTATTTTTTTTTTTTCACAAGTATTATTTAAATCAGAGAAAACAAACAGTTTCATTAGAAGTGGCCTGGTTATGGATATCTTCTTTCCACCTCAGTGGCTTGATGTGACTCTTAACTGGCATTTGGCTGTTTTATAACTGGTGCAATTATTTTGTCAAAGGTTGTAGAGTTTTTCCTCCTTAAATAAAAAAAAAAAAAAAAGTTAGTTTACAGTTTATTAACTTAGATTACTGCTAATAGGTCCCATGAGTCTTTCTACTGAAACAAGGACCAAGATAACTGATTTCTTAAGACCAATCTGGAAGACTTTAAAATGCATTAATAGCTATCACTGAAACAGCAGGAGAAAGAATAGTCTGTTATTTGGGGGTTTTGTTCTTTTGTTTAGTTTTGTTTTCCTGTTCTCTGAATAAACTTTCCCCCCAATTTTATTTATTTATCTGTCATCTTCTCTCTTTCTTTCTCTCCTTTTCTTTTTTTGTGTGTGTGTGTTTGCTGGTGTTCCCTTCTTTTTAGAGCTATTAACAGATAAAGTTTTCAGTGAGTGAAAATAAGCAGCAATGACTCTTTTTGTCTGTTAAGGGAGCACATTAGCACATAAATAGGAAACAAAGACTCATTCTAAGATGGTTCAGGGTAGAAGTGAAATGATACCTTGAAATATGGTGGTCTGGAGTCACAATGCTCAATTTTAAAAAAGATCTCAAACTAGTGAAAAATACAATTCATGCTTAACATTTAAAATTTTTTAACAGTTTAGAGAGGGGTCCCATTTAGGCATCAAATATGTGGTTTACATCTGTTTGAAGAGTTCAATCATTTGTTACATGGGTCTGCAAGCAGGAAATATATTTCACTTCTTCCTCTGCTTTGGCATGACTCCCCCAGTCATATCTTTTTATCCTATTCCTCATCCTCCCCATGTTCTTTTGCCCTGGCAAGGCCTTACATTGAATGTTCAGTTCAGGGCTCCCCAGTTGAAGAAGGACAGGGAAATAATGGAGAAAGGTCAGCAGACAGCCACTGTGATTGTTAGGTGAGTGGAACATCTACCTCAGGAGGAAAGGATGAAATAGCTTGGGGTTTCTAACCCTGGAAAAGAGGAGACCAAGAGGGGATCTCATTAATGCTGCTAAATGTCTAAATGGTGATTATCAGGAGGATGGAGCCAGACTTGTGTCAGTGGTGACCAGTGACAGGACAACAGGCAATGGACACAAAGTGGAATGCAGAAGGTCCCACATAAACATAACCAAAAAACATTCTTCACTTTGAGGGTGGCAGAGCACTGAAATAGGCTGCCCAGAGCAGTTGTGGAGTCTTTCTGTGGAAGCACTCTAATCTTGCCTGGATGTGTTCCTGTGTGATTTACTCTAGATTATCCTGGTCTAGCAGGGGGTTGGACTAGAAGATCTTCATAAATCCCTTCAAACCCTACTTTTGTGTGATTCTGTGGCTAGATGTGGCTCTGAGCAACCTGATCTAGGATGGGGTGTCCCTGCCCATGGCAGGGGGCTTGGAACTAGATGATCCTTGAGGTCCTTTCCAACCCTGACAATTCTATGATTCTACGATTCTCCTAGATAAAAGAGGGACGTGTGGACAAAGGCTGAGCAGAAGTGCTTAGTGTGTGAATCACAGAATGCTGAGTATGACAGAAAAGTTTTTCTTACTTTTATTCCATTCTTGTGGTTGGTTTAGTGAATAACGGTAAATTCTATATGTGGAAGGACTATAAACAGCTGAGCTGTTTTGCTATCCAGGTACTTACACTGGAGTACTCAGTGCCAGACATTTCAGGAAGTGATAATATCTGCATATTTGTAGTAATAAGAGTATAGCTATAAACAGGGAAATTATAATATTCTGACTGTTCCCATCTTTTCTATAACTTGAAGCTGTGGTATTAGGCAGCTCGATGCAGCAGCCTCCTAAATTTCTTTCCTGAGGAGAGGAAATCATGTACTGGTTATATTAATTTTCATGATTTTGCTGCATCACCTGATCTCAAAACATTTTCTATGCTAGGTGCTGTATAAATAATAGCAACTAAAAACTAGTAATTATCCTTTCACCAGAAGTTTTATGATTAAAACACTGCTATTTGAATTACATGAATCAAGAGGGATTGAGACTGGGTTTAGCTGTTCAGATGTTCATCTGATACTACGCCTAATGCAAAAATGCAATCAACTCAGAAAGTGTGGTTTTGAGAGCCAAAAAGATCAAGCAAGTCCAGCTTAAATGTTTCAGTATTGTTCTTCCTACTGCTCAACAGATAGATTTTGATCAAGTGCAGCATTGCATGCATGTATGACCTTAACTGAGACAGAGTTACTAAACCCCTCTGCCCTTGCCCTTCAAAACCATGGTGTTTGGCACAGCAACATACTTTGAATTATTATTTATCAGAATGCAGCACATGAAGAACAGATCTATCTTACCTACAGCAGAGTTGTCTAGATATTTAAGATAAGAAATAAAGAGAGAATATGGAGATACTTCATGCAGATAATTTCTGAAAATGTTGTCTGGGAGATAGATTAAATTACGCAGAACTCAGGTATTGACATCATCAGGTGCTTTAAATCATAACAACTCCTTCAAAGCTGGTTTTACCATATTTACAGAATGGTGCTGTCATGTGTATTTTGCTTAGCTGAAAGAATTTGCAGACATTTATTTGCACTGAAGTTGCTTTCAGGAGTTTATTTTCAACCTATTTGTTGATTCAGTGGAAAATGTTTCATTCTTAGTCCTCAGTGGGGGATGATACCACTGCCCTCTCCCTTCAGTACTTCATGGTTTCATTTTTTTATTGATTCACAAATGTATATTGAAAGAAGAAATGTTATCAGATAGACAAGTTATATTTTCCTGGAACGAGTTTCACAGATAATCTGTAGTATGCCAAAAATGAGGTCCACTTTGATGAGAAAATGAAAAGCTTGAAAAAATGACCAGTGGACTTATTGAGAAAATATTCAAGTAATTTTCTGCTCCCAGTTCTTTTTGACACATAGCTGTTGATGTTCAAGCGCTCCTGTAGTAAAAGTGACTACAGACTATGACAGATAATATGGTAATGAAAAGGTATGCTTTTCTGTTACACTGAAATTTCAATACGGGTGGAATTTTGTCTCAAAAAGAGGGCAGTGATCTTCTCACGAACACTGTCCTTTGTCCTGAGGCACACGAAATCCCCAAATCCCTAAAATATTTTATCTAAAGATGAGATAATTTTGCACCAGACCAGGCATAAAAAATAAAAGTATATCAGATGCAGCTGGAAAAAATCCTGTTGCTCAGGGAGAAGGCAAATTAAAGGTTTCTATCTTATCTGTATTTCAATTACAGTTTTATTTTTGGTCCCTGGCAGTGCAGAGTGTTGAAGTCTTGGGAAGTGGAAACCGTCACAGGTGTACAAAAAAGGAGTCTTTAGTGGTGGAGATGTATATATTTGATCGCTGTTGCTTTTAATGTGGGGTATACATGACATTTAAATAAAAATGTGGACTGTTATGGAGGGACCCATCTGTCTAAGTTCATTTGAAGATTCCCTTTATTTTGCCTGTGTTTGGGGTTGGCTGATTTTGTTTTGTTGGTTTGGTTTGGTTTGGTTTTCCTTAGCAATAGTGACCTAGTAACAACCTGCACCTCTGCCTGCCTTGTTCTAGGAATCAGTTCTAACAAAATCACTTATGCTAGGACGAAAACAACTAAGAGGGCTAATATGACTTCCAATGATGTCTGTTGTGTGCATTCATATCCAGTTTTCTGGGAAATGGATGACAAAATCTTGAAATACATATCTCAGTTTATGTTGCAGGTGTAATATCAACCACCAGTTGCTTCAATGGTGAAAAAATTATCAGCTACTGCCACCATTGCTGCTGAGTGTGCAAATAGCTGAAGTTTGTCTCCACTGCCAAGCGGTTTATTCCTGTAATCAGGGGACCTCACAGGTATAACCTGGAGCATGTTTATCAATATATTCTGATGCCTTAGCAGCTAACAGCCATAAATGTGGTTTCATGGACCAGGATATGAAAATGATTCTTCAGAATGATCCTGACTCAGGAGAATGACAAAATGTCCTTCCTTTGCCTGTACTTTTATCATGAAAACTGAAGATGGGCAGCTTTTTGTGGTTTTAATCTCATCAGGGGATTCTGGGAAGGGCTGGTGGTTCAAGAAACACTGTCCTCCATGAGCTAACCTAACCCAAGCACTGGAGTTTAGTACCCTCAGCTGAAGAATAGTTCAAAAGCCCCAAATGCCACTGCCTTGGAAAAGTCCTTCATATCAGGACGAATAAAATATAGGTTGATGAAATGGAACTCACCTTTATGGATCCAGGAAGGCTAAGACAACCTGTTAAAATCTCTTAGTAGATTTGGGGTAAATATGAATCTGAACTGGGATGTGATAGCTAAGGCAAATGTCTGTTTGGAGCTTTACTACAGACAATGATGGTCTTTTCTGCTCTGAAAATTATCCTGCTGACTGAGATTTCAGTACCTTCTGATTTTAGCTACACCAATGCTATTTTAAAGTAGAGGGTTAACATCACTGTAAAGCTGATGAGAGAGAGTCTAGAGGTGAGAGAGTCTAGAGAAATGCAGAAAATCATAATAATAATGTCCCCCCCAAAAAAGGTAAAATCTTTTCAAGTTTCATCATTGTTTACCTGATTTAAAAAGGTGTGAACAGATACAAAACTTCTAAAATAGGATGATTTAGCAAGTAAATCTCTTAATGTCTGGGTACACACACATATTTTTTACTTGTACAAATACAGAATATTTGTATGTTTGTGCCCATGTGTATCAATATAGATTCCACACACATGAAAGATTTATTTGTAATCTCTTTGTTTGAAAAAGAAAGGCAGAGTGCCTTCTACCATTCCTCTTGGTAAAACTTTCTAGTGTCTGTCTCAGATTCACACACAAATATTTGCTAAGGCATTTTCCAATCAACATGAGATTTGAACAATTCCATGACTCAATGAATCCTACATTTCATTATCTTCAGTAATATATGTATTTCCTCATTGGTATCACAGAAGCACATCAAGGTTTTCATGTGACACAGTTAAAATTCATAGTGTGTTCTCAGAAAGTGTAACAGGCAAACATTTTAGGGTCTGGTGGTGTCCTATGGAGAAAGACCTGCAGAAATCACCAGGATAGAATGATGAATGGATTCTGGATTATATTGCAGTTGAAAAGTAGCAGAAAGCTATCTAATAGATCTTCTACTCTTTAGTGAACAGGACTTACATTAGGTAATGGCAGCAGAAAACATTAAAGACAATTGCATATGATGTAGTATTCGGTCAGATTCATTCACAGTGTATAGTCATTTCCAAATGGCATTTTGCTGTTCTTTGTTCTGTAGCAGTGTCTAATATTTCTAAACACTTTTAGGCTCTGTGACACCTTAATGGTATACAATAACAGTATGCCTCCCTCTTAGAAAAATGGATACTCTCATTTTTCTAAACATTGTGCCTTTACCTTTAACCATTTCCATTTAAATGCAAATTTCAATCATGTCCACCTCTCAGTATTCCAATAGAAACTCAGGGAAAAGACTATACCTTAAATCCTCATTTCTCCATAAAGGGAGCTGTTTCCTTCAGGTGTGTCACTCCATGTTATCTATCTTCTTTCTCATTTTACATGCCATCATTGTGGCAAGTTTACCTTGCAGAATTCACAAATAAAAAACAGTCTTCTTATTGGTTGCTGTTTCTATGTACTAAAATAAAATGGGCATTTGTAGTTATCTTTATTTCCTGTTAAATTTGTCTGATATGAACTACTAACATGAAAATTTCCCATTAACAAGTCTCTGAATGATTACCATCATTTACAATTATATACATCCCCAAAAGTTTATAATTTCCTAAGCAACTGTGGACAAATTAAGTAGATTTGTATCACAGGAGATTATTTTTCTAGTTTAAAGGAAATAATTTCATTTCAAGGTTAAGGATAAAATGTGATGCTATGAAACATATGTGATACTGGTGTCAGTTTCTTGAATGTCTGCTCTTCGTATGCAGCTTAGCAACACATTTGAGCAACTCATTAAGGTGTTTCACGTAGTGAGCCTTCAGAGAGAAAGATACATTTGAATCTGGCATGTAAAAAATGCTCAAAAACCAGCCAACCAATACAAAACATCTCCCTCCTCCTTCATCCCTCAAAATAAAAATAAATCCCACACCCTTATCTGCTGTTAGTCCCTCTCGATCTACTTTTGACAAGAGAGGGCACTGTGATAACATTCTAAAGAGTGGACATGTTTGTGTACACTTGTCTCTGAGACAGAAAGGAAGCCAGAGATTAACCCCTGAACCAATTACTTTACAATATAGCAACTACTTCAACACAGGGGGAGGAGGAAGAGACAATTTAACTAATTAGTGCAAGTCACAATGTTCTTTATGGGAATTACTCAGTTGGAAGAAAAATTGTTGAGTGGGCTCACAGGCAAGAGGATGTCTGCTTTGGAGTGTATTTATTAATTCTCACTTTGAGTCAGCTTTTATTGGCTGAGAAACTTAGCTGAAGATATTTAATGTCTGCAGTCCTTCTAGAGTATTATATATATTGGAAATGCCGCACAGGTATCTTGTTTCAGGAAAAAGGTTATTTGTAACTCTTTATTAAATGCAGCCATATGCATTTCTAATCCTCTTGAATATTTACATTATTTGGGGGGGAGGGTGGGGGGCGGTGGTGTCGATCTAAGCCCGCTTTATATATGTCAGAAATATCTGTGCCTGTCCTTATTAGCTGGGATGAAATTGATTTTGAGCACAATTTTAATATAGATAATAACTTAGGGGCACATCAGTTCTGAGACAGACAGGGTTAGAAGGAGGCAACTTAAGACTTTGAGCACCTGTGCTAAAAATACTATTCTTTTTAAGTGTCACAAGTCAGATAGCTGGAACTGATTTTTATTTTCAGAAATTCTTGCCTGTATCTGGTTTGTGAATATAGAACTGTGTTGTTGGCAGGGGCAGAACATTTTTCTTCTGCCTTGCTGCCACATGTCTAGTGTATTCTTGGTGAGATACTGTTGTTTTCAGAATAAATCTCATTTGAAGGAAAACAAAACTTCAAGGGCACTATTGGGATTTTGAATTCTAATAAATGTCCTTTGAACCCTGAATTCCTCTTTTTCTGTTTGGTGGAGTGTTGTGTTTTAGTTTGGTTTTGGGTTTTGGGGGGGGGGTTGTTTGTTGGTTGGTTTTGTTTTGTTTCTTTCATTCAACAAGCATTCAGACTCATAGACTTTTCATAAGTATTGCAGTTTTGGACATCATGTGAAATATGTGCCTAATCCACAAAATATGTTCATATTTCACTTCACTTTCAGATAGCAGAGGACAGACTCTTACCATGAGCAGAGATGATAGATGTGGTACTTAATTGTGCAGGCCTTTGTGCCTTTGACTTTAGCTGTTCTGTGTTGACACCAATGACTTGCAAGTGATAACTGGAAATGATTGTGCTCTGTTAAAACAGTTATTGTTTGTAATTCCAGTTTGGGGAAAAATCCTTGCGGCAAGTGGGGAGTTCTATGAACACCTTGGTTTTTTCAGAGGTCCTCTGAAAATAAAGGAAGAGCTCCTGTCTTTTTTCATAATATCCCTTAAATATTACCTATTTCTTCAAACTCCTCTTGCTCCTATAGGAAAATTGAGGGAAAATGAAAAATACAGAAATACTCTGAAAGCTTCTACTTTCTGGCTCTTTATTGGAGTAAGCAGAACTCCATTCTTTCCTGCTTTATAATTGTATTTGTTTCTTTCTAATTCATGAAAGATGGAGCAGATGACAACATGATACCACTTGATTAGCAGACTACTATCTCCCCCAGAAGTGGCTCAGCTGAGCCTATTTCTCCCTTGTACTTTGTTCTTCAGCTTTTGAGCTTGAAGGATATATTATCTAATGGGGAGTTCCCTGCTCTCTATCTTGATCCAGAAGCAGACAGATAAAATTAACAGACATTGCCTGAAGATTAAGTATCATTAAGTCTAGCTTTGACACATGTGGCTAATTGAAGAAATACTAGGTACATCAGGAAATGAAGAATAATGGGTAATACTTACTTAGAAGACTTGTTTCACTTTAAATCCAATACAAGCATGATAGTGCTTAGATAAACTTAAGTGTGTCAGGATCATACAGACTCTTCATGCACTGATTACTGTTAAAAAGTGTGTATCCCAGATGGTAATTCTTTGATTTTTTTTTTTTTTTTAAAGTGGCAACTGATAGACCTTGCTGTTAACAAAATTATAATCCTTTTCTTTAGCCTGACACAAAAGCTTGTTTCTTGGATACTTTTTGATTATTTTTGCATTTTTACATTCTTTGACTTGAAAGGTAAGCAACTGTAGATATGGATGTGAATGTTTTAATAGTTTCTGTTTCCACATGGGCCACTGTAAAAACAGGATGGAGTCATGGATAGCTGAATTATTGCAAAGCTGAAGCAGGAAAAGAAAGAGATTATACATCCATACTCTGCTTATGTCTCATCTGTGCTTTCATCTCCCAACAGTCATTACAGAGGCGTACGTGACAGCTGAATGTATTTTACAAAAGTGTAAGACACACACATTAGCTTCCAGGACTTTGTGAGGATTACACACCAAAAAAAAAAAAAAAGGGGGGGTTGTAATACCACTCCAACATCCAAAAATATATAATTCAATATGGAATTTGGTCTGATACTTACTTTTTTATCACTTTCATGAGAGCAGATTTAAGTGAATAAAACTTGTCAAAATTGTCTAATTGAGAACAACTTCAGAACTTGGAAACTTCAGAAAATATTTGGGCACCTGATTTAAAATGCAGTGCAGAAAACTCGTCAGTATTAATTTCTGGGTTTTATGAAACAAGCCCCTTTCCTTCAGGCAGATACACAGGGATTCATTCTCTTTTTCTCCCCTATGGTATGATAACAAGGCACAGAGCAATGTGTGTTTGTGTGCATCTAGGTGTGAGTGTGAGGGGTGAATGTACTTAAGCAAGGAGTCTCTCTATTACATATTTATATTGAGAGAATGTACACAGTTCTAATACACACACACAAAAGAAAAAAAAATAATAAGAAAGAATCTTCAAAACCAAATCAAACAAACAAACCAAAAAGGCAACAAAACCCATGGAAGCCCTAGGCATTAAATTCATCTGCACTGTGGTACATGGTTGACTGGCAGGTGGAATTTTATTATGAATAGTGTTTAAAAGGCAATGAATTTCTTCAATAAACTATATATAACTTTTTTGATACACGTGTAAGGAGGGAAGTGTGTAAACTAGTCACATAAAACAGAATAACATTTGTATGTTTATTTTCTTGTTCTCTACTTTCAATTGTCATTATTTAAAAATGTATCAGCATTAGTAGTTAACTATGAATATGCTGCAAAGTTGATGAGCTTTGGTTTGCTGCTTGGTCTAATGGCTAAGAGGGAGCAAACCTATTACATGGGTGAAAGGTGCACAGTGAAGTCAGAAGCTGTCCAAATTGTTCCAGCCATCAGGGCTCTGTGAGTTTATTCCACCATGCAGAGCTCATGATCCACAGTGCAGTGTGTCACACACAAGCAGCTATCACAACTTCTTGTGATGTTTTGTACATCTTAGAACAGAATTTGACTTTTCAAAATTAACATGATTTAACATCATAAATTGTGCCAACCATTCATCTGCATGGGGGAATCACATCTGAAAATTAAATCCTGAAGTGTGATCCATCTGTTTTCACTGTCAAGCTCAGCCCCAGGAACTCCTAAGCAGTTGTTGTTATTGCTGCTTTGTAATAGGGTAGGACAGTAATGCACAGCCCTCCAGATGTGTCCTGATCTTGTCTTGAGATTCACACACTTGACCTCAAGCTGACCCTGAAAACCCATCTGAGGCCCAACAGAATTACAGTGCCCTTCATAAAGAGGGAAAGAAACTTCTAAAGCTCAAGTGCTGGAAAATGTTCACTAACCAGTAGATAACTTGAGGATAAGCTTTAACAGCCTAGTGAGAGCTGAGGAGGAAAGGACGAAGTATTTTTTTTACTTCTAATGTAGCATTGTATTTGTTCTTGTTTCCTGAAGTCTAGTTATTGTGTGCTGAATCATGCGACAAAGAGATCTGCCTTGCATTATGTCAGAAATACAAACATAGATAATTTTCTTTCCCCAAAAGATTGGTAATTATTAACTCAGTAATAAGCAGGGCTTTTTCCCATCCGCTATGGGTAGGAGTCAACAGTAGACAATCCACTGCTCAAGCATTTCTAATTTTAACTAGTGTGCATACTTCTTAGAAATGCAAAGGAAGGTAGTGAAACTATGCATTCATGCAAACCAGAAAATCAGCCTCTGGACCTACTGTAAGTGTTGGTAATACAGACCCAATGCCATTCAATGTCTAAGTCACTTCAAACAACCGTGTTTAATGAGATTTGGATGTACACTGCACTGAGCAGAACAGTGATATAACACTGGACACTGAACTACTCTCGCATCCCATTCACTCTACACAAAGTCATGCAAGGGTAGCTCCAGATGACAAGTTTGCACTATGTTTCCTTCTTGATTCCTTAGAAATACCAAGTGCTGCGCTGAGAGGCCACAAGACTTATCTTGTAGAAACCTGAAAGTTTCATTTCATACTGGCTGCAGTGGACCTCTATGAGTAGTCTGCACAGAACAAATAAAGGGAAAGTATTTCACATTGGACTGTTTCTGATAACTACAACTTTAAGAAGAAAAGACTGCTTTGTCATTAGAGAGCTGCCTGATACAAGCTGCCCTGCCTTAATCACACCTGTCATGAGAAAAGGAAATAGATTTTTAGGGTCCAGATAGGATTTCTCTTTGGAAATGTCAGGAGTGATTGATGTAAGACACAAGTAAAAAGCTACTCACTAAGTGTGTGTTGTCTACACGTTTGAATCCTACACCCCCCACCTGATATGGTGTTGTCATGATTTTAACAAGTCACAGGAAGAGTTAAGCTGTGCTTTCTGAATAAATTAGTGCAGTCACAAAATGACACTTCCCTGACCTTTGCAAAAGGTGGAGAGTATAACGGTAAGACACACAGGGTTGTTAAACAATGTTGTGGTTTTTCGGTTTTTGGTTTTTTTTTTTAAACCACTCTGACAAAAGGTGCAAGCTCTTTAAAACTGTTTCCTAATGCACTTCAGCAAGAGAGCTAACTGACTGTCATAAGATGACATGCATAACACAGAGATCTTGCTACACTTTTTGATGCAAAGGAACACCCTGTTAGTTGAAAACCCTTATTAACTGGATTCAGATGTTAGAGACGAAATACACGGAGCACTGTACATTTGGTAAAGCTTCAAGATGTTTAAAAAAGGAGAAACGATCATAAATCTTTAGCTGTGGCCTTTTATCAGCTCTTAATTTGTCGTGGTATTTTAATTACTTTCAGTGTAAAAACTTTTAATTCATGTGTTAGGGGAGAGGATGCTTATTTTCTGCTCCTTTTTTTTTTGAGATATAGTTTCAAAAAGCAGGCCTGTGTGCACATGAATGTCTTAAAGGCTTGAAACATGCATTTCAACATTTTCTTAGGTTCATACTAAGAACAAATACAGAAATTTGTACTCAGGCTGAATGTGAAAGTTAAAAAATGCAAACTTTAAATATGACCTAAATTTGTATGGGTGACTTCAGAGAGATGTTAAAAAAAAAAATAGAGCAAATCTGATCTCTAATATGGTGAGGGACTGTTTTCCTTTTTTTTTTTTTTTTTCCTTTTCTTTTTCCTTTTTTTCCTTTTTTTTTTTTTTCCTTTTTGGTAGTTGCTGCTTTTTTAATCACCTTATTTTTGGGACTTACATGTGTGACTACTGAGACATACACAAAATATGATCAACTTTGTACATGACGCTAAGGGAAGCAATAAGGAATTCTCAGTACTGCATGACTGCAGTTAAGTCATTTTGAAATCAATAATCCCCTTGCAATTCACTGTGCCACTTGACTGGACATACAGATGCAGATGCCCTTGTAAATGAGTTTATATTGCACTGTGCTTGTAGCCATATAATCTTCCTTCCCTACTCAAGTCTGTCCTATTTTTCCTTGCTTCTGTTATGCATAAGAAACTCAAATTAAGATTGCATATAAACTTGACTAGCTATTCCAGGTTATTTATTGGAAATGAAACTATATAAGCATACAATATATGGTCTGCTTAAAATTGATTTACCTAACTCTTTCTATAGTCCCAGGTAAATACAATTGCTGTAGAGCAGAGAATCACATTGCAAGGGAAAAGAAATAGAAGAAAAAGAAAGTATTAATAAAGAATGTGCAGCTAATTTATGGGGGATCTTAATCTGCTAATAAAGCGAGTGATTAATCAAATATAAAAATTGGATGCAAGATACTAAGTTTAAAATTCTTAGTAGTTGTTATATAAGAAGGTTTTAGGATGAAGATTGTGTGTATTTTGAATGTTACCTTGGTACTGTTTGGATAGATGCTTATCCTGAAGTATAGATGTCAGGAGATCTCTGGGGAATGCCTTGGGATGTTTCTTTTATTGCTCTTGTTGGCCCAGCCACGTCTTTTCACAGCCCTGCACTGTTCACCTATCTCTACCTCACCCATCCAGATGGTGACATTGGGACACTATATTAGCCAGAAAGAACTATGGTCCCAGAATCGCAGCTATGGTCCCAGAATCACAGGCTGCAAAGTCTACAGAGATCCTGACATTCAACTGTGCTACACCATCTGGCCTACAATCACAATATGTAGTGGAAGAGTGAAGCATGAACTAGAAAGAATGGCATGGTTAAAAAGCTTCCTAAACTGACTTCTAAGGATATGATATCACCATCATTGTCATCATCAGTGTGTGTTATAACACTATGAAGGCCTCAGGGCTCTGACAAACCAAATACAATCTGGCCTGTCCCAAAAATCTCTATGACTGGTTTTGCCTATCACAAGCTGCAGGTCTGCTGTTCTTCCCATGGCAGGTAAAAAGACATGAACTTTACCATGGTAGGTTTATCTCCAAGACTTTGAGACATTGCATTGAAATCTGATAACTGAGAATTTTTAGGAAATGGCATAGAGGGTTACACATGTGAAATGATCTTTTCAACAGCCAGTGAAGGCTGCTTAAGAGGAGAAAGCACAACAGGACAGCTGAGAAATAATCAATCTCAATCAAGCGCCTTCCATAATCTCAATACAGGTTGCTTTAAATTCTGAATCATGCCTTGCTTTTCACATATTTCTGCTATACATATATACATAAGAGACTGTGCAACACCCTGTACTCACGTGAATGACCCGAGCATGACAGTGGGCATTCTCAGACAAAAATACATTTGTTTTATTGTTAGATACTATTTTCCATTCTGTGTAGAAACAATAGATTCTCGTTGCTCTCAGATGGCATGACACAATGTTAAAAATCAGATGCTGCTTCATGCAGACTAAGAAAGTCAGACACATTTTCACTTTGTCTACATTTTTAATAAGAGCTTCAGTCTGGAAAGGGATCTACCAAGCATCTTGTTTTCTTTTGCTTTAAAGAAAATGCCTTTTTCATTATTTATTTGACAAAAGATAAAAAGAATGAGATCTACTTTCCATATTGACAAATCACATGTAGTGTTTTTAACCTGCAGAAATGTACCTGTCCACCTAATAGTCTATCACTAAATTCCCCCCTGCTGAGCTGGAATATCTTTATGTTGTGTAGAAAAAACATCACTAGTCATCACCTCAAATCCTATTAGCCAATCCTAAGTTTACGATAATATTTCTCTTGATAAAAAAATACTGTCTCTGCTGTAACTCATTCTAGATAGTTGCTATGCCCAGTCTAACATTTTTGTTACTTCTGGTTACATGGGCATTGCAAGTCTGGCATAGTGCAAGAAATTTCACATTCCATGGAAAATTTGAAATTGAGATTGATTATTTCTCAGCTGTCCTGTTGTGCTTTCTCCTCTTAAGCAGGAATCAGAAATCCTGTACACTAATAAATAAATAAATAAATGAAAGCATACCTAGGAAGAAAAATCCATTTTCCTGTCTGCATTTCAACATTCTGGAATTTTCTTCTTCCTCTCTCATCCATTTGCCCAGAAATGTGTAAAAAGTATCCTTCCTGTATGAATGTGCACATGCATCCTGATTTCTTCCTCTGGTTTTCTTCCCCTGCATTTGCTTTTCTCTTCTCTTGCTAATCGAATTTAACAAAAGACCCCAAAAAGTCCGCAGCCAAAAAATGTTCAAATTACTCTGTTTCAAAGAAATTACTCTGAGAGAATGGTGAGATACTCTGAGATATTCATGGTGAAGGAGAAAGTTCAAATGATGTCATAGTCAATGTTCCCTGAGAGAAAACCTATCCTAACTGTCACATACCTAAAACTTTCAGCTAATGTTTTGGTGATGAAATCTGACAAAGCGATGTTGTCCTTTTTTTAAAACTCATTTGTTTCTGCTGACCTACTAAAGATGTACACGATAGGATTTTATTTCACTCTTCAGATAGTTTAAAATCAATGCATATATCTCTGCTGGTGCATATGTATTTGTATATATAACTGAAATAAACAGATTTGTTTGACTTTATGAACTAGATGCCAGACCACATCTGAAGAACTGCTGAGCTTGCAGAGTGGTGTACCACACTACTCCTTCCATTCTCTCTCACTCTTTCTCTCAGTACTGATAGTTCTGGCCCTTTAATATTTTTAACCATTTAATGGTTAGAAGTTCAGAGAACAAAACAGGTTTTCTTTATTTATAAATAATGTGTGCTCTGTTGGGGTTTAGTTACTGGGCTCCAAAGCAGAGCTACATGCTCAGTGATTAAGTTGCATTATACAGTCAACTTTTCAGAAATGCTCAGATAGAGACTCAGGTCTGCGAAAGTTCTCAGCATCAAGAAATAGAGGTTTTTGGAAAATCTAGTTACAGACAAAGCCAGAAGGGAAGTTTTTGCATGCTGAATATGGCTGGAAAATTTATCCTTTTATAAGATCTTAAATGAGTTCCTGCAAAATATGGCATTAATTGTACATGTCGAGAAATTATCCTGCATTACTCTTTGCCTACACCTCAGACACATTTCTGCTGTCTCTGATGTTGCTATCAGTTAGTGCTAGGATTTAGTTACCAGGATTAAAATTAGGATGCTATTATTTTGGAGGAATTTTTCATGATAGTTCATGTAAGTAGTAAAAATCTTGGGTTTTCCAGATTTGTGCAGTCCCTGTCAGTCACTCTCTGGCCTCCTGGTCCAGGACAAGATCCTGATTTTCTGAATGTGTCATCCAGCAACACTGGTTGATGTCTTGTGTGAATCTGAGGGAAGAATGTGTTTGTTCAAAGGAAGACTGACTCTGTCAGAAACAGGCTGTGTGCTAAAGATTCATTGCTCCATGGCAAGGCGGGGTTAGGGCATTGATCTGCAGACAGAGCTTACATTGAGGTCACAGAAAGCTACATATAGAACTCAAGTGCCCAGTAAGGCATTTTGCCTTTAATTCATCTCACGGCTTGACTTATTTCAATACACAACTTTGAGCTGAATGAGACTTAGATAGATTTTTAAAGATGTTGACTGCAGATTCATGCTGCTGAGAGGTGAGAAAATCTTTGCAGTTCCACGGACAAGTCGAAAACCTGCCTGAGCAAAGTGCCAGTTCAACTGTTCATAAAGTGGACACAGACAAGGGAATTGCTGCACAAAACTGAGTGTCAAATACTTGCCTGATGTATTTTGGCATCGTTTCATTTGCTTCAATGGAGGCATGCTGATTTTCGTCAGATAAAGTTCTGTTTTTAAAAACACGTAACTATTTTCAAGCCTCATCTTCAAAGTTTACTGATTTGGGATTTGGTTTTCATTTGTTTGTTTGTGTGTTTTTATTTTCTCTATGGTAACAGTTTAATTTCAATGGACTGCTCCTACATTGTCTTTCTTATTGAAAAACATAGATATGACAAAAATTGTAGGGCTGGGGCAAAGAGTGCTATGCTGGAGTGTAATTTCAGAAGAAAAGTACAGCTCTGTACTGTGCTACAAAAAATGCTTCAGTGAAACAGCTGCTTTATACAATGAAAAAACATGATTTTTTTTCTGCCTTTAAATATGTTCTTTATAGTATTTTTTTATAGAGGGCTGGAGCACCTCTTCCATGATGACAAACTGAGAAATTTGGGGCTATTCATTCTGGAGAAGAGAAGGCTCTGAGGAGACCTTATTGTGGCCTTCCAGGGTCCTACAAGAAAGCTGGTGAGGGACTTTTTAGGGTGTCAGGTAATGACAGGACTAGGGATAGTGAAAAAAAAAAAAAAAAGAGATGAGTAGACTCAGATTGGATGTTAGGGAAAAGTAAGACATTGGAACAGGTTGCCCAGGGAAGTCCCATCCCTGGAGGTTTTTAAGGCCAGGCTGGATGTGGCTCTGGGAAACCTGATCTAGTACAAGCTGTCCCTGCCCATGTCAAGGAGTTTGAAACTAGATGATCCTTGAGGTGCCTTCCAACCCTAACTATTCTATGATTACATATATATATATATGTGTGTGTGTGTGTTTGCACCATTTTCTGCCTGAGATTTATGGTATTCTTGAGTAAATGATTCCTAAACTGAACAGAGCTCTCCCGATCACATTCCTCATTGAATGATACAATTCCTCATGTAGTGCTGGGACCCACTTAAAACTTTTCACATGTGGAGGCAACATTCACTTCCAGTTTTCCAATGTTTCCCCAAGAGCAAAATTTAATTTTATGATAGTGACTCTGAATATTCAAGGAGTGTGTGCAGGGAGATGTTGAGGACTGAAGGAGGTTGGTAAGGGTGAGATGGATGAGGAACCAGAAGGCCCATAGCAGGTTTTGGAGAGCAGTGTGTGTAGGAGTGGTCTCAGTAGAGCTCTACATTGCAGTACGAGTCAGAGAGACACCATGCAGATATTTCAGAGGGAGGGGAGTATTGCTGTTCTTGGTGGCTATACATTTTATTCTATCCTAAATTGGCTGTGGATCACTGATTTGCACAGTTAAAAAAGGCAACAGGGAGGCTTTCTCCTAGAGATATGTAATTGATTGTTCTCATGGCTCTCCATTCTGCTTTTTTAAGGGAAAGGAAGGATTATTGAAAGAGTGATTCAGATAGTTTCAATACAAGTAGTCTGTTTTAAGTATTAGACCCTTCCAGAATGACTATCTTCCTATTAATATTTTGTATTAAGATTGTGATAGAAGACTTAAAAGTTGGATGGAATATATGACTTTATGCCTTTTATTAGATGTTTGTCAGGCATTTTTTAAGGGCTTTAATTTTTTAAGAAACACTTTTATGTTAATTCATAACCATTATGATTTTTTTTCATTTTACAAATAAAGACTTTTTAAAAAATCAAATTTGTTTTCCATCATTATGTTCCATCTACCACAACAAAAAAAGTGCCTAATCATTTTTATTACTGCTTGCAGTCAATTTATCTCTTTTCATGTATCATCACTGGAATCTTTGGCTTATGAGTGTGGTAAGACCATTCCGTCTCATACTTAACACTTTACAGCTACACTTAAAAGTAAAATACAGAAACATTCTTTCTTTGTGGTATTAAAATTGTATTTATAAACCTAAAATATTATGGTTTACTTTTACCTGTAAATATGTCTCTAAATGTGAAGAATTATGATGTTTTATTGTTGTTCAGCAGCTTAGTACTTGGATCATCATTTATTATTTTTATGGGGTTTGGTTTTGGTGGTTTGTTTTTGATGTTGGTTGGTTTTGGTTTTGTTGGTTTGGTTTGGTTTGGCTTTTACAGTGTGTCTATCTTTACCTAAAGATGTATGAGTACAGATATTCATCCATTATGACCTGTACCATCATCTGTACACATATCAGTACATCAGAATGTAAAAACTGAAGAACAGTGCCTGAAAAGAATGTATTCTTTCCACCTGTGCCAGTTTTTCTTAATAGAAGAAATTACATCTTCCTAAAGACTTTGTTTCTCTTAAATGCCAAGTCTATGTGGCTACAACAAGGCTACTAATTTAGACATGAGAGTGTTGATCATTTCCAATAGAGTTTTCTTTTCTATAATAAGCAACATTTTTCACAATAGGACATGCAAATAGAACATGGGTTAGCATAACATACCACAGAATAACAGTGAGTACAAACTCAAGATTTAAATTACCAAGCCTTTAGGGGCTATGTTAATTTTTTGCACCATTAAGTACTTTCCAGTTTTATTCCCCACTTCTTCTTAGGCAAAACTGCAATAGAAGCATACAGTATACTACAGCCCACACTGGCAGAAGGGTGCCAGCAGCAGAGCTGTACTCTCTTTGTCCAGAGAGGATTGCAAGTGCTCCTCCAACCCTTCAATTACTGGCCTTTACAGAGATCACCAACAACTGAGTGGTGGGAAGCAGAGAAATTTTGTGATGTCTGAAAGTGTAAAAAATAATAATGAAATAATTTTTAAAAGGCATGAGAAGAATGCCAGGTTTATGAGTTATACACTCTTTAATGTACAGGCTTGTGTAATAAGTTTAACCACGAAATGCCAGGAGTTAGCTCCAGGGCTTGCTCCTTTCCATTCTTCTGTAACCACCAATACTGTTTTAGTTCAAGTGCAAATGTATAATGTTGGGGGTTTTTCCCCAGTTTTCCTTTGGACAATGAAAGAAAAGGGGGAAAGTCATGGGAAAGTATTCATTTCTCCTGTGTACTGTCCTCCAAATGCATGATAAACATTTATTGCCTTGGAAAGTGTTACAAAGTCAGATAGATAGACAGATAGATAGATAGATAGATAGATAGATAGATAGATAGATAGATAGATAGATAGATAGTACATAGGAACTTCTACTGGGAACATGTGGTGACCAGAGAATTCCATGAAGCCTTCTCATTGGTTTCAAGAAACCTGTTTTTGAGAGTAAATAGCTGAATGAAAACAGATTTCTTGGAAAACTGCTGCAATTTGATTCATCCAAGGAAAGTCTTTATAAGACACCATGGGACCATGATAATGACAGTTTTCATCACTCTTTTTGACTCAGAAATTTGGAGAAAAAAATTTCAGTATATCTAGTTCAATCTATATGTTCCAAATATTCCTTCCTGGCCTGATTCTCTGAAAAAGTGCTGAACTTTTAAAACTGTTTCAAAGCTAACAGTCTAATATTGAACCTATGTCTAACTAAAAAGGCCAACTTATTTGAAAATGACAATGTATATAAAATAATAATTGTATAATAACACTTACCAATAATATAGTGAGGTGGAAAGGGAGATTTATATAGGCAGCCAAATTCCTCCATTGGAAGTGAATAGTCCTGTATTAGTTATGTGAGAAATGAATTGCTTTTATAGGATGAAGTAAAAAATAATGAATCAAGAAATTCTGATAACTAATAAGATAACTGAGAATAAAGTTTATTCCCTGTATGTTAGCAAAAGAGCTTTAATACATATTTATTTGAATAAATACATGCCTGTCTTGCCCTTTTTTGAGTGCTCAGTGAAGACAAGGCTTTTGGAGGACACAGATTGATGTTGTATCACATTTAAGAGGAATTTCGTGCTCTTCAGCCTGGCTCAACAAATCGATTTGAGCTCTCAACTAGTGCTGATCTCATCATGCAAGAGTCTCACATTCAGGGGCTATTTGCCCTTTATATATATATATACAAACATACATACATATGTATATACATACATGTATATATGTATACATACATATATATATATATATGTATATACATACATATGTGTATACATACATAGATACATATATATATACACACATACATATACTGAAGATAAGAGCATACTCCTGAGCAAAAGCCTGATCTTTGGAAGAAACAAGGTTTAGGGGAGAAAACTAATACCATAATATCCTCCTGTCCCCTCAGAGCTCTAGACTCATGTCACACCAAGCAATGAGGGATGCAATTTAGAAGGAAGAATTTCTATGTTACTAGAAAAAAATGTTATGTCTAGTGATTCAGATTGTGGGTTGCTCTTAGTATTCTTAAAATAGCATGTAGATATTAAAATTAAAGGCAACTTTTCTAAAGCTTCGGATGTTGATTTTTTTTTCAATTAAAAAAGTAATTTTTTTTTGTTTTTGTTTAAAAGGTCTTGATCAAAACATACTGTGTTTTGATTTTGTGATGACAACCCAAAAGTTTCAAAAAGAAGGAAAATAGTTCTCTAGGAAGTTCTTATTGGCATATTGATAAGTATGTATCACTACACTGAGAATGCTGTATAAGCTGATAGAATTGCTGAGTAGTCAATGAGATAATCTGCATTTAAATAACAGATACATGGTTTCTGATATAACACTAAAAGCAGATTTAAAAAACCACAAATCAAAATAGTAGTGTGCAAATATACGGGAATCAAATGATGATTTCGTCTTCCTAAAATTTATGCATCACAGCAAACCAAAATAACTTGAAAAGAAAATGAAAATAATTTACATTTTCATTTTATTCTGCTTTTAACTCTTTAAAGTAATAAATTCAGCATTTAAATGTGAAGACTCTTTCTTACAACAGAGTGAAAGGTTAAGGAATTCAGTACCTCAGAAACTGGTTCCTGCAAAAACCCCAAACTTTTGAAATCAGGAAATAATAAAACATGAAAGATTTTCTTCTTTTATTCTCTCTCCACCTTTTTAACCACCTTCAGATCATGGAAATTTTGGCTTTGACTATGTTTAAGGCTCAGGTGACACCTGTATTCTTGATCACCAAATGGTGAAATGTGCTTTGTCGAGGTATTGGTCCACGGTTTGTTACTGGTTCAAGAAATGACATAATGAATAATGTCATTACCTTAACTTCAGCTGTGGGTAGCACTAATAAGGGACAAGATTTCATTACAAGAGGCTTGAGTGAATGTCCTTCAAGTCATAGTTCTTGAATAATTTTTGCATTGTGTAGATCATCATTAGATGTTTGTGTGATAGACCAGCCAAGACTATGTGCATTAGATAGGATCAATTTCTTTCTTGAATCTTGCATTTTAAGTGGGCCTGGAATATGGTAGAAGCCTTGGCATCCAGGCCAGCATAGTTTGCTGATCTTTCTACTGGAATGCAGCCCTGTAACCAGATTGAAAGTCTTTGTACTGTCTCAGTGAGTATACATGTCCTTATCTTCAGCTCAACCTTTATGAAAAACAAAATTGTTGTCTCTCCCCTCCTCAGCCTATACTCTTCAAAAGTCTTGCAGAATCTTCAGATAAGGTAGGAATGATCTGAGTACAAGTGTTCTCCATGCCTCTCTGTTGAAGCTATGTAAAAGTTCATGAGGTTGGTGAAAGTGATGAGAAAGGAGCATGATTCTACTGCTGGAAGATGAGAATGCATGCCTAGGACAGAGACAGATCTTCCACAAGATTTACATCTTCTACAGAAATCAGCCCAGAGATGGCAGCTTGAAAAACAGCATAGAAAAGGCATTACATAACAGTCAAAAGATGAACCTTTCTTGAAAGACATGAACTAAAGACAAATAGATTTGTCAACAGAGACAAGTATGCCTAGAAAATTTAGCCACTGGTAAATTTAAAGTCCATTACATCATAAACTTGATTACTGCATGTGTAGGAAAAACTAAGAAGAAATAGGGTAATACTAGGATGTGTACACTGTTTGGGACCAAAGATTGTTCAGGCATATTGTTTGACAGCTGGAAGAGAGGTCAGTAATAGAGTTTTGGCCATCATATTGTAAAGAAAGAACTTTTTAGTATTTAAAGGAGACAGTCTTGCTGAAAGGGACATTTATTTGGATCTTCTGTGACATTTAGGTTACAGGGATAACAAAAAATCTTAAAGGAAAGATTAGTGTTGCAGGTTTAGTTTCAAGGAAGGAAAATAAATGTAGTGGTCAATACATTATAATGAGTTTTTATACCCCGCTTGAGTTATGGAAAACAGAAGGTCTCTGCATGTCTTCCTGATTTGCCATAAGGAGCAATGGGAAATCCCATAGCTCCTGGTCTCCAAACTGGTAAAACATGGGCTTGATGGGTGGACCACTAGATGGATAAAGAATTGGCTTGATGGCCACACCCAAAGAATGGCTGTCAATGAGTCCATGTCCCAGTGGAGGCCAGTGACAAGCAGAGTCCCTCAGGGATCAGCCCTGGGACCAGTCTTGTTCAACATCTTTGTGGGTGACATGGACAGTGGCATTGAGTGCACCCTCAGCAACTTTGCTGATGACACCAAGCTCTGTGGTGCAGCAGACATGCTGGAGGGAAGGGATGCCATCCAAAGGGACCTTTACAGGCTGGAGAGGTGGGCACAAGCCAACCTCATGAGGTTCAACAAGAACAAGTGCAGAGTCCTGCATCTGGGTTGAGGCAATCCCAGGCACAAATACATGCTGGGCAGTGACTGGCTGGAAAGCAGCCTGGAGGAGAGAGACTTGGGGGTGCTAGTGGATGAGAAGCTCAACATGAGCTCTCAGTGTGCACTTGCAGCCCAGAAGGCCAATCAGATCCTGGGCTGCATCAAGAGAAGTGTGGCCAGCAGGTCAAGGGAGGTGATTCTCCCCCTCTACTCAGCTCTGGTGAGACCCCACCTGGAGCACTGCATCCAGTTCTGGAGCCCCTATTACAAGAGGGATATGGAGGTGCTGGAAGGTGTCCAGAGAAGGACCACAAGGGTGATCAGAGGGCTGAAGCACCTCTCCTATGAGGACAGACTGAAAGAGTTGGGGCTGTTCAGTCTGGAGAAGAGAAGGCTCAGAGGTGACCTTATTGTGACATTCCAGTATCTGAAGGGGGCTACAAGAATGCTGGGGAGGGACTTCTTAGGATATCAGGTAGTGACAGGACTAAGGGGAATGGAGTGAAGCTGGAGGTGGGAAGATTCAGACTGGACATCAGGAGGAAGTTCTTCCCCATGAGAGTGGTGAAGCCCTGGAATGGGTTGTCCAGGGAGGTGGTTGAGGCCCCATCCCTGGAGGTGTTTAAGACCAGGCTGGATGAGGCTCTGGCCAGCCTGATCTAGTGTGAGGTGTCCCTGCCCATGGCAGGGGGGTTGGAACTAGATGATCCTTGTGGTCCCTTCCAACCCTGACTGATTCTATGATTCTATGAAATTGCCAGGAAAGAAAAAAAAAACAAAAACAAGAACAAAACAAAACAAAACCGAAAAACAAAAACCAACAACAACACCCATGAAACTTCACTGTTTAAGACAGAGTGATTCTGTAATAGTAAGCCTGACCATAAACTGAAACTGAATTCAGGGCAAAAATACTGTAGAGTTTGAGATGACTTTTCCCGAACACCTGATGAGAACTTGCATTGCCAGCTACAGTATGAACTGGTGGTGTTGCTGTCTCTTAGATTTACCAAGAACTGTCAGAATGGATCAAGATAATTTCCTCAGTCCTTTTACATAGCAAACTTCTGACTGGATCCCCTGTGAGGTTAATATTGAATTGTGCAGTTGATTTGGCTGCTTGGTTGTTAAGAAAGCTGTCTCTTGATTTGCTGTCCTCCCTAAGAGGTTTTTATACTCTCTGTTGGAAAGTAATGTTCTGCAGAAATCTGACATAGGATCTAAATATTAAACTCTTACTTGCTGTCTAATGACAGCACAGTATTTATTTGCAATATAAATCTATATATAGCATTTATGGATCATTGACATCCCAGTATGTAGTGTTGGTTGCTTTTAGTTTCCAAAGATTTATTCTTGTGACTTAGGAATGCACAATCTCATTGCCAGTTCAAGTGGAAAATGTAACTTGAGTGACATTATATTTCTTGCTTACTTTAATACAAGGATATTTCTGTCTCAGCAGCATCACAAGCAGTGCAGTAAAATCCTCATTATAGTACTGAAAATGTTTGAATTTTCAGTTTGAAATAATCAGAAAATAACTTCATGGCTGCCATTTAATCCTATCTGAAAGCACATGAGTAAAATGATATGTAGCTTTCTTATAGAATAGAGTTACTAAACCCCTCTTATTTGCTCATGTTTTCTTGTGTTAGTCTCACACAGCCTTATCCCAGATGCAAAGAACTTTCTTTTTAGAAAATTGCAATGACTTTGTGGTCTGCAAAATGATGAGAGAAAAAAAATAAATCTGATTGCTCATCCTGAATATCTTTTTATTTTGAACAATTATATTTATTAGATACTTACTATAGTATTGTAGCCTGACTCATAATTTTATTAATTTAGTGTTTAATTGCTTTCCAGAGGCCTATTTGGAAGCAAATAGAAACTGACTTATATCTAAGGATAATCTCAGACAGGTCTTAAAGACCAGATGTATCATGCACATGTGTGTTTGCAAACTTGCCTCTAGGTCTGGATGAGTAAGCATTTTTGAGGTACTATCACTTCAAGTTAAATTGAAATATTCTTCTCACCTAGTTACAGACATTAAAAGTCAGGCAACTGATCTAATTTAATCCTGTTAGATTTCATCAAATGACTATTTATCCTGTTTGTGTTAGACACATAACAGGCAGAGATGCCATTTTCTCTGAAGGTGCCTATCTCTAACTCAGGTTAGATATTTTACCTGCAAATAATACATCTGATTTTTCTGGGCCTGTCCCAGGGGAAATGAATGCTGAACCACATATCTACACCAAGAAAGCATTCAAGCAAACAAAAACATTTTCTCCATTATTTGAACAGAGTTGGTTGTCAGAAAAAGTGAACTCCCTCCTGCAAGACATAAATGTCTGGCAAAGTGGCTGTTCTGCTGCTTAGGGCTCCGTACAGAGATAATTCTCCAACTCTGCTTTCCCCTTTTCACAATGGAGTCTGCTAACTCTTTCCTAGCATCCAAGAAACTACCAGTGCCTGAACAAATTATTATTTTAATAGTAACGATTTTTTCCTCACAGGACAGCACTTTGCATGTATGTTTATATCGGTGGGAGTCTCAAACCTTTCTAATTGGATTAAGACTTTCATCACTCCGTCGTGGATTAATCTGACTTTTTAGGTGAGTAGAAATAGAGATTCCTGTATAGCAAAGAAATGTGAGTCTGGAGTCAAATACGTATGTCCCGACTTCCATAGTCATGCTGGAACCCCAGCCACAGTGGGGGCTTAATTATAATGCCTGCCACAAGGGACCACTGAGATCCTTTGCCATCTTAATCAAGACAGTAAGCAGAGGAGCCTGAGGACTCTGAGGAAGAGAAGCTGAATTGGCTTAGAGCTGAAATATAATGAGAAGGCATAGCCTCTGTAATTCTTCTAGCTCAAAACCCTCACTGTCTTAGTGAATCAGACTGGTGTATTAGGTTCTATTAAAACTAATTGTCTACAAGATTCGTAGAGTAACATAATATTATTTTAACTTTTTTGGCTCTAAGACTGTCCTTATACCTTTAAATATAAAGATTATTTCTTGGAAAAGTGATTAGAATATTAAAACTCTATAAAAGTAGGCATTAGCTGATGATCCTGTCATTATGTTGAGTACCCATGGATTCACCTCAGCACACCTAGTGATTTCACAAAAGGCCATTATCTCATGGCTATATCCCCTTCTTCTGAGCTTATTACTTTAAATAAAAATGTTAATGGTTTCTGAGAAACTCATGATGAGAAATGAAGGATTTCTTACACAAAGAAGCATACTTTCTAAATTTCAAGGCTTGCATAAAATTTTCTAACAAATGCCTGGCAATCTCTCTTGGCCAATAACATTGCAAGGTGTATTCAGCCTTCTTTTATACTGAGGTGCCATTTGGATATACTTTATTACTATTTATTAAATTCCACAACACTGCATGTTATACATAGCAATTACTTAAGAATGTGCATTATGCTTTCACACACAGGGAGAATGAGATGAAATTATAAAGTCTGAATCATAAACAAGGTCAGACTGGATGATCTAAAAACTCCTTCTGGCCTTAAAATGTGAGGTCACGCATTGATCTGAGAATAACATGAGTATAGGAAGTGTTGGACATTTTAAAACCTGAAGTACATGCAGAATGACATGCAAATATTTGGCTGTATTCCATGTATGGCCCTGTGCTGGGGTAGTGAAGAGAGCTAAATAATTTTGAGTGGTTTAGAAGGAAAAAGCAAAGCAAGAGGCTGCAGTAGCAAGCAGCAGGTGTTTACATGGGGTTTAGGCCTTTGCAAATGGACCTCAAATGTGGTTAGCACTCATAGTAAGGTCTTTGGGTGTCAGTGCAAAACAGTTCCCAGCACTAATCTGCCTCCTTTCAACCAGAGATATTACAAGGCTCTCCTATCTTGCTCTTTAATCCCTTAGGGTAGTGGAAATTTGGATTCCTTATTGTCAGACCATAGTCTGTTGACTTGCACCTTTCTTTGTTTCCAAATCCTTTGGAAGGATACAGAAGGAGTGTCTTCTGGGCTCTTTATGCATAGTACAAGCTACAGGGAATTTATAAGATTTGGGAGCATATTTTGCTTAGTGAATAAACAATGCCAAAATTTATCACAACCTAGAACTTTCACAAGAGCTGGAAATCAGAGGTAACTTAAAGAGAAGACAGGAGTGCTAGTGGTCTCTCTCAGCTAGTCCAGGGAATAACCACCCCAAAGAAACCAAGCACAGGGTACTTTGCAATCAGCTAAAACACTTTGAAATGAGAAAGGTCAATTAGACTACAGTCTACAGCTTTTGCTGCAAGGTGGTGAAGAGAGGATGAACTGATAGAGACAAGGAGTATGGTCTATTCTGTATATTTTGTCCTTTTTGGTTGCAAACCACACAAACAATAAAAGACAAACAAAACCAACCCATGTGGACATATGTAAAAGAAATATCAATCCAATATTTATCATTTTATTGCTACACGGAGAAATGTACCATAAAAAATTTAAATCCCTAGGTGAGCTCGTGGGTGATGAGGTATTATTATTAACTAGGGCTAATAAAGGAGGGAGAGAAGGCAGAGTTGTTATGTTTTGCAGGTGATAAGCCTATACAGGCAAGAGAGTATATCAGCCAGAGAGGTAGAGGAGAGAGCTGGCACATACCATGTGCTAAAAATAATGCTGGCAAAGGCCTAACTGAGGGAAAGATAGAATGGTTCAGTAGGCTGGGATTTCTATTGCTGTGAACAAAAAAATCAGCAGAGAACTTCAGGGAACTTGTCAATAAGATTTCTTGTGATGACCTTAAAAATATTTATGTTTCACTGAAGAAATAAGAAATTAATAGCATACACTGTGCATAAGGAAAAAGCATCTTAACATTAAGAAATATTTCACATGCCTGAACAATGGTTCATGTTTTTATACTTCTGAGAAGTTGTCTTTTTCTGAAAAGGGAGGAGAGCTGAATATGCCACATTCTATGTATTCTATTCTATTCTATGTATCTTCCTGAGCAGTGCAGCCCTTTTCTAGCTGACCTCTTTACAATACTTGTGTCAATTTCTCTCCATTTGCCTTGCCAACATCATCCTGGATATATGAAATACGTACTATGCTGACTAATCTCTTGGCAAGTCTCCTCAAATAGACAATCAATAAATTAATAAAATGGAAGAAACAAACAAACAAACAAACAAAAAGCCCCAGCCAAATCAGAACAACAAACAACAGAGGAAACGTGTCTTAAGCAAATATCTATCCCAGCAACATCTAATGAAAGACTAAGATTTTCAGCACAGTAAACAGATGATTCCTGCACTTCAGTGTGACCTCTGCTCCTGAATGTGTGTGGATTGACTAACACTGCTCTCCATTTCAATGCACATCTGTCTACTCTCAGGATACAATCACAGCACCATTACCTGCAGTTTATGGACATTTAAGACATGACCCTAGCGATGCAATGGCTGAAACATCCACCTCCTCATCTGTGTCCTTTTGTCTTTCTTCAGTCTTATATCTCTTCTTTGTATACAGAGATTTTTGTAGCATCTTCTGTTAAACCATGCAGTTTGGTACTCCAGCATGTCTCTCCATACACAGACACCTCACAAAGCAGTAATTGAAATCTAGTTTTTCAATGTTTATAATGATCTGATCTCATGATCTGGGAAGAGTGAGGTTGTCTTAATCTGTTGGAACAACAGTCTGGAACAAAGGAACAAAGGCAAGGCTCACCAAAAGAGATGAACGCTACAGTGCCAATGCAACACAAAAGAGGTGGACCAGGAATACTGTTTTATCTATTTGTCTCACATTTATCTGAGCTGTGTCAAGTCCTACTGGTGCAAATGGGCAGACAATGAGGACAAGGACTTGAGGGTTAGGATGAGATATTCTATCTCTCCTTTACTTCTGAAAATTATAGTATCTGGCCAGCAGCACATGCCAGACTTGCTTTGGATTCATTAGTAAAGATATTTTTGACATATAACTTGTGATCATTACCCACTATAAGGACATTAAAGGCATATCAGCACGGTATAACACTGTACCCTAAAGCAATACTCTAGGCATCTATTCACAGAGCTCTAGTGCTAAGTTTTACAGCTAAAATCTAGATTCAGGGGGGAGTTAGACAGTGGAGCAACAGATTTGCCATCCCTGCAGCATTCACTGCAGCATTTTGGAATGACAGCCTGAAGAGCTGGAAATACAATAGGAAGAAAGTGTTAAGTTCACTCAATAAATTAATCCAGTTCTTGGAAAGGTATGACTTGCACTGATTCCTTTTCAGAGAAGTTATAACAAAGGACATACCTAAGACTCTAACAAAGATGAAGTGACAGATACTGATTAAACACTGATCATGCATAAGGGGAGAGCAACAATTTTTTTCATACAAGGGGCCTATTGCTTGCATGCCGTATGAAGTTCTAACCTGGATCCAAAACCACAGTAGACATAGGAGGAATTTTAATGCACCCTGTCCCCTCAAGCCAGGACAGAATCATTTTTGTCATACTTGTCTGATTTGCACAACACTGAGCCTTCTGCAATCCACCTTGTGTTCATATTCTGATAGTGGGACAACATAATGCTCTGAAAGATTTCCTGGTACAGGTTTGGGGTTTGTTTGTTGCTGTTGGGTTTTTTGGTTGGTTTGTTTGTTTTTGTCTGCCTGCATCAAGAACTTTTAAAAACATTACCAATGAAGTCTATCACTGAGTAGCTAAGAATATATGCAGACATGCTGTCCTTAAATAGCATTGCCACAAGACTTTATCACACATTTATGTAAGCCTAGAAGTTTCCACTCTGAAGTAGAGGGTGTTCTGAGGTTAGAAAAGGGCAGGAAAGGCTGTTTGCCAGTGAGAAACTGTGTCATGGCTGATCTAGTGTTTCAAAGATATTCAGACTTCCCTGCAGAGGGTTAACTTGGCAACTTCTTAGATCGCATAGTCTACCATTAACACACGTTTCTGTGTACAGATAACACATCAATAGCTGAAACTCCTGCTGTACCCAGACCAAGAAATATGTCTGGTAAATCTGTAGGCACTGCGGTAAACTGCTCAAAACATTCTCTGCTTGAGTGAGACAAGGCAAGACATCGCACTGAAGTCAGAAATGTAGACCAGTTCTGTAAATTCAAACTCTCCACTCAAGTTCCTGCTGGGACTTCATAGAATAGTTGCTTGCTTTCATGCTAGATTCATTTACATAGAATACATAGAATACATAGAATAAACCAGGTTGGAAGAGACCTTCAAGATCATCGCGTCCAACCCATCAACCAATCCAACACCGCCCAAACAACTAACCCACGGCACCAAGCACCCCATCAAGTCTCCTCCTAAAAACCTCCAGTGATGGCGACTCCACCACCTCCCCAGGCAGCCCATTCCAATGGGCAATCACTCTTTCTGTATAGAACTTTTTTCTAACATCCAGCCTGAACCTCCCCTGGTGCAGCCTGAGACTGTGTCCTCTTGTTCTGGTACTTCTTGCCTGGGAGAAGAGACCAACATCCGTCTGTCTACAACCTCCCTTCAGGTAGTTGTAGAGTTGAATGACCTCGTTATGGGGAAAAGGTTTTTACATCTCAGTGCCCATTATATTGTTTTTTTAATACTTGTTACAATGAAAACTTATTTATTGAATTATTTATTGAATAGCTAAGTGTGAACTTTGGGAATGAATAAAAGTCATTTATTGAATCAGCCTATACAGGAATTAAGAAAGCATGTAAAGCTGCAGAAATACAAAATGCTCAGTGCACTTGCAGTTTCATACTAAAATGCTACAAGACATGGCTTCAGGTTCACTTCTAAAATGAATAAACAAAGGAAGAGCCCAAGGTGTTCCATTTAAAGACAGCACAATTTCAGGGTCAGCCTTTATCCCTTTCTTGAGGAAAAATGCTACCTTCTAGATGGAGGGAAAGTGAAGGAGGGGAAGTGAAGTTAATGCTACATCTCCTCTGTGGCTGTAAGTCACCGTCCTTGCTCTGCAGACATGCTTGAATGGCTGAATGGAGTGGACTTTTGGACTACTGGGCCTAGTTTGTCTTTCAGGTGAAACAAGCATGCAAAAGAGGGGGTGGGCAGCTTGTGCTGTCTGTACCACAGAAGCTCAAAACATAATCTCCTTCTGCCTTCCAATTAACTGGATTATTGAAATAGTTCTTAAGCTTTCTCTTAAACCATAATTCAGTTCTTTCCTCTTTATAAATTATTTAAAGCCAAAATGCAGTGTAGGAAATTCAAATGTACTTAAAGATCAGGAATTATAATGTAAGGTCCTTATTCATGCACGCTGTGGACATTCCCCTAAAGAGAGGGGAATTGATTCTTGTTCTTGATACTCCACTGTAAATCCAGAGATACTCCACTGATTTCAGTGGCATTTATTCTTGAATTATCTTGCTTAGCTGACAGTAGAGTATGGCTGACTGTGACTCCATAGATATATGTACTGTTTATATGTTGAGTCTGTTGTTGATTATGCACACAAATGCAACAAGCCATCAGTCAGAGAAATCACATTTACTTTTCTGCCAGGATAAAGACTAAAATCATCACAAGAAAATGAATTCCTCAGATATAGTGAATACTTCAATTTCAATAGAAAGCATTGCTCCACACTATGTTAGTGTGATTAGTGCTTGTGAAAGGCACTAATTTAACAGATCAGAAATGAATGTCCTCTGCTTACTGATTAAAAAACAAAATTCAACAGCTAGTATTCTCTGCCCTTTTCACCTAGTCTACCTTGAGTCTGATCTAAAGGTTCTTCTGACATAAAGGAACTTTCCTTTTCCGTAGGTCTTTATTCTGAGGAGCATAACAAAAAGAAAACACCTTTATTCACAATGGCTTTCCTGAGAAATAGGAATAGAATAGAATAGAATAGAATAGAATAGAATAGAATAGAATAGAATAGAATTAACCAGGTTAGAAAAGCCCTTTGAGATCATCAAGTCCAACCTATCATCTAACATCTAATCAAGTAAACCATGGCACAAAGCACCCCATCCAGTCTCTTCCTAAATGCCTCCAGTGATGGTGACTCCAACACCTCCCTGGGCAGCACATTCCAATGGCCAATCACTCTATGAAGAACTTCTTCCTAACATCCAGCCTAAAGCTCCCCTGGCACAGCTTGAGACTGTGCCCTCTTGTTCTGGTGCTGGTTGCCTGGGAGAAGAGACTAACTTCCATCTGTCTACAACCTCCCTTCAGGTAGTTGTAGACAGCAATAAGGTCTCCCCTGAACCTCCTCCTCTCCAGGTTAAGCAACCCCCAGCTCCCTCAACCTCTCCTCATAGGGCTTGTGCTCCAACCCCCTCACCAGCTTTGTTGCCCTTCTCTGGACACTTTCCAGCAACCCACATCTCTCCTAAACTGAGGGGCCCAGAACAGGACACAGTACATGAATGTTGCCCTATTAAATTTCTCATGATGTGGCCATCTGAAGTAGCATTCAGGTGCTCTCAAGTTGTTACATATCTGGGGATTAAGAACTGGAAGCCTCACCATGTACTATTAAAAAAACACCCATTATTTAAATACCCAGTTATGACTCTACCACCTATTCATCAAAAGTCTACATCTTACTGAAAAGTAACTCTCCTGGATGGCCACATACTTTCAGACTGTCCAAACAGAAAGCCAGTGAGTAAAACATTTTATAAGAGACTTATCACACAGAATTTATAAACAGATGTTGTAAGGTAGATGTTACCTACTCTGCCCAATTCTTATTACTAGATTCACAGTCTTCCATGCATCACTGGCATATTTTGATTTTAGATCTGATGCTCTAAAGCATAACTGAAAATATTCATAATAAAAAAGTGAGATGAATAGTCAAATATCTTTCCATCTCTGAGCATCCCAGTAATACCTGTTTTTCTGAGAACAGTCAAATACATTGTATTTAGCCATACATTAATAATGACAATGATGTAGCACTTGGATATAGCACTGATTTAATTTGTTTCTTGGTTATTCAGAAATTCCTTATTTTCCATTGTTTTAAGCACTGATATAAGGTATTTTGAACTCATAGGCAGCTGAATCTTTAAGTTTGTGAAAAATTGTTCCTTTGTGGGGTTGGTGCAAATGCTAGCATGTTTCTATACATATTTTTTGCCAAGAAAAAGGGGAAATATTTCAAAGGTATTCTCATCTGTCTCGGGATGTATTTTTGATTGGTTGGTTGGTTTGGTTTTGGGTTTTTTTGCACCTTGATTGGTACAAAATTAATCTTATTAGTTATTTTTTCTTTTCTTAGTGTTGTGTAATATTTATGAGTTAAATGCTTTGACAGTAGAACTCCTCGGGGAATGAGCTATCACATGCTGTTTTTAAAGATGATAAAATCCTGCTGCACACTAAGTTTAATACTCTTACTGGCAAAGAATGAACACCAGTACAATCCTCAACATCCTCAGATCTTAACCAGAATGTTTTGCATAGAATAAAACAGTGTTGCTGTTGACTGCACTAATAATAATATGAAGCATAAATCTTATTATTAAAAAAAATAAAAGAAAAGGAAATACAAACTGCCTGAGATTCACTTCCCTAACTGTGCATTCCCTGGATGGCTGGCACACAAAGGTTAACGAAACCTGGAAATGAAATCGTAAGTGATGTCAGCAGTTAACACATTATCATTTTATCTCATCTATTCATCTAAAGTGCAGAGCAGATAACTTTAACTATCATCTTCAGCACAGAAAAATGAGAGTTCAAGGCATTGTCAAGGAGCTGTTCAGCTTTGGCTCTTAATTAAAGTAAACATAGTTAAAAACATTTCCATTAAAACAGAAAGCTTTAACCTCTCATAACATTCTGACCACATTCAAATGAGAGTGGAATGCATACTACCTCATGGAGAGAGCTTGCAGTGTAAAATTTTGCCAGTATAGCAGCTGCCAATAAAAAATATTGTGATTTTCTTTACCCTGTGCTCATTCATCACTGGCAAAATGCAAGGATGAGATCTTCCATACAAGTTCAGGCATATGCCCTTGAGAGCTAAAGAATGACTTTTCAATGCAATTCCAAATGTTAATATCCCCACAGGAATGCAAATCCAACAGAGGAATCTACTACTCTATACAGCCATCATATTCACCTCAGTGAATGAACATCGTGAATCAGTGTGGCTTGATAGTGTGATTTGCTACTTCAAGGCTCTGCTGCATAATCAACAACATCATTGGTTCTTCCTCAGGCTCCTGTCCAACTGGATTTGAAATAGGAAACATCTCCTTGATTTCGTTTTACTTTTTTTTTTTTTTTAATACATACAGCACAAAAAAACCCCCAAACCACCAAACCAACCAAACAAAAAAACAACAACAAAAAACCTAACACAGAACTTGCATATTTCCCTGATTTGTTTTTAAACAATTTACATTTTAAATTACAGCAAGGATTAAGTGAGAGTGGAGCAAAGAATGGGCAGCAAGATGATCTAGCACAGCATACAGATTTCTTTTTTTTGGCAGTTTTGGTAGGACTGTTGCTTCAAAACAGCAATAAGATTGGGTAGAAAAACAGTGAAAATAATTCATGGGATTAAAGATCAGAAGAATCAAAGTTTCAGTGTCTGGCTTGAATTTTAGAGGCATCATATAATCAGCCAGGTTGGAAAAGACCTCAGAGATGATCAAGTCCGAACTATTACCTAAAACCTAACACCTCATGGCAACTAAACCATGGCTTCAGGTGCCACATCCAATCCTTTTTTGAACACCTCCAGAGACATCCTAATAGACTCTGACTATTCCAGAGAATGATACTTAGAACTTTTATAAAAATATACAATATAGAAAGGCAGAATCAAGCGGGGGGAAAAACCACACCACAAACACCAAACAAAAAGCTCCCAAATCAACCAACCAAAAAAAAATCAACTAAAAAAAAATCCACAAGCAAAACCAACCAAAATACATCCCCACCCCCCCCCACCCCCAAAAAAAAAAAAAAGGAACAAGTGAAACAAAACCTGAGACAGAATTCTTCTCTCTTGGAATAGACAGAGGGAAAGACTCTGTCAAGTTTTAATTTTAAAGGTAGCTGAAGTATTACTAGTATATGAACTGTGAGAGCAGAGAGATTCTGTGTCCCTATAGAAGTATCTTAAAGTTGTTGTTGGTGGTGGTGGTGGTGGTAGATCCTCCTCCCTCACACCCTTACCACATTACAATGCATGTGTAACTGCCAGGGTGTTATCTCGGTGGACAGAACTGACACATCAGGTGGGTCCTTGATGGTCTTATATCTCTTGCACATTCCACAGGGTCTTTCCACCACACCCCCTGGCCAGCTGCTGTCTTATTAGGTGAGCCATACAGGATGTGCTTATCTTTGTTAAGACATTCCTCGGTTCCTAATGTAATCATCACCTCCCCAGGTGATTTACATGTTCAAGAGAGAACTCTCTCACACTGCCATTCTATGATTCCATGATGATGCTTAATAGGTAAAAACTCAGTCCCCCATCTACTTAGTGAATGTCTTGCATGAATGGTGGTGTTTATGTAGGAACAAGGGCTAGAGCTTTCTGTTTCTATTGAGGTTCCATCCCATTCTGCTGTGGTATAGCTGCACTTTGTTACCCATCATGGCCATCACATTCTTCCGCTACAAGTCAGAGTCTGGCAGAGATCAGGATGATGTGAACAATGATTCTTGACACAAACAGCTGTCTCCTTGCATTAATGGTAGACTGACAATGGCGAGTCCATAGGATCATCTGCCACTGAACACCAGCATCAGCATCAATGCTTGAAGGACTGGGTTCTAAATCCCTTTCAATGATACTAACAGTAACACACAATCAAAGACAATCTGCAGCCTGTAGTTGTGTGGGTTTTTGTTTGTTTGTGTTTTGTTTTGTTTTGTTTTGTTTTTCCGAAGCAGGTAACTAACATGATTTGGGCCTATTCCTATTGATATCAGACCTTCCTCTAGTCTCAGTGCCTTTATTCTCAGTGCCCATTCTCTGATTTTTCAGAAATGTCACTAGAATGCTCCAGAGGCTGATAAGTAGAGCAGAAGGTTGCATTTCAGGATTTCCTGTATTTCGGTTTTGTGTCTCAGAACAGTTTTCTCCAGAATCTCATTTATTCATCAGAAACAGAACTGGATAGGACATGAGAAATCTCTTAGCTTTTAGCAATAACTGGGATCCCCACCACAACCAAAACTCTGTTATGCTAGGTGTGTATAATTCAGAGGAAGAGACTGTTCTTAAACTTAAAAACAAGCAAGATATATTGAGAATGACTGTGGGGATGTAGTAATGCTAAGAGACCTCTGTAGATCTTCAATAGGCCTTAAGATGCTGTGCAACTTCAGCTTTTATGCAAAGTTCATAAAGAAATATAAGGAAAGATGATTTAAAGGAAATGGTCATAGACTGTAGAAAGAATAAACTTTTGTCTTCTACAGCCAGAACTGACTGCAGACCAAGAGCAGCAGAAATTTAGATAACCACAGGATATAAAACTGAGGCTAAAGTATATATCTAGCCTGCCCAGAGATAGGATGGGAAATTAAGTACATTCACTTGCTGCAATTAGGTAATAATAACAAGGCTTTTCATCAGGCTGATGTACTTCTTGAGGTTCCCACCTGCACGTGTGAGGAAACTTTGTTAGGCCAAATGAGGCCTGGGCAAAATTTAGCTGCCACTAAATAATAATAATGCATTGCCATCAAATAATCTTTCCTAGAAGATGAAGGAGAGCTACTAAGCTTATAAATGCCACTAGTATTTTAAAAACTGTATTTATATTTATAAAACTGCATTCTGTGATTATGTCCCGGTTCAAGACAGCCCACTCTCACAAGCACAGTTGAGAGGGAAAGTAACCCAAAAAGCCCTGTGGTTGAGATAAGGAGTTTAATGGAAATAATATTATGTATAATTACCTTAGGTATTTCTAGGAAAAGCACAGCAAAAGCAGCAGCAGAAGACAGTAATAAAATTACATCCTCCACCTCCCAAGTCAGCAGCCCACCCAGTGGAGAAGACCAAGACCCCAAAATCGGAAACTGGAAATAGCAGCTGGAAACTGGAAGCCTTTCATGTTACAATCTGATCTTCAATCCCCACGATACTTTGCTCCAACCAGCACTTTCAGTTGAAAGTTGGTGAAACATCATCATTGTATTGAACACTCACCCGTAGATTCAATTGGCTAAACCTATGACAATATATTTGTTAATAAATCGTTTGCACTAGGTTTATGAAACTAATTCACTGTCTTTGATTAATAACTTCAGTATTTTAAAATCAGCTGTTTTAAATACTTCAGCTTTTGGCCCTTTGTTTGGTTCCCAGATTGTGCTGGGGCATTAACATCTTTCTCAAACTAGAGTAAATTGCATCTCCATCATTCTTGGGAGGTGTTTGTCTAACTCATTCTAGAACTCTTATTGCTGTTCAATGAACCTTTCTGGTCATCAAAAGGTACTTTCTCCACCTCAGCCGTGTCACAGTTTATGTTCCATCACTCTCACTTGCATTAAACTCTTCTCAATTTAGGACAATTTTCAGAGTTCACTGAGGTCAATGGAATCACTCAATAACTTGAATAGAATCAGGGCCTCAGACATGAAAAAGTTTTTGCATTTTCACTGATCATTTCAAGGTCATTCCATTTAAAAATGAAACTTTCCTAAGCAAACATCACAATCTGAGGGTGGACAATGACGTTTACCTTAAAATGGATTTGTGCAGTGAACAAAACTTTTTTTTTATTTACTTTTTTTCCCCACCATGGGTAGAATCTGGTCATGGTAAAACGCAGAATATGGCTGAAGTTGTAACAACAGTTCCATTGGAAGTAAAGAAAATTAACTTGCTTTGAATACAAAGAGGGAACAGTTAAATGATAGCTTTTCATCTATATTAAAAGCTTAATGTAAGCATAAACCAGAGCTGGAAGTATTTTAACAAACTGATCACTGAATGAGATTTGACTGTGTGAATTTTTTGAATTGGGCTGATTGTCACAAATGAATTTGCTCTTTTTGCTTTACTGACAATACATTATGAAGAACTCTTGTTCTGCAGCTCATTTTTGAGTTGTTCGCTGGCAACAAAATTACATGCAACCTTTCTTTTGTCTGATTGAGGGAGTGGTGTAGCAGTGAGACCCAGATTTCTCATGTCAGTAGTATGATTAGGATTTTAAATTCAGCTGGGGGCAAGTTACTATGTGATCCAAATCGCACTGAAAACCATCAACTACAGCAGCAGCGGCTTGTAATCTCATCTCTCAGTCATAACCCAGGCACAATCTAAACTCTGTGTCCAGGGAAACAGATTTTTAGATACATGTTAATAATCACTATTATTTTACTTAATAGTCATTAAACATTACATTAATAATGCTATTATCATGGGGTCAGAATTCAAGTCATGAAGCTAAGAATTTAAAGAATTTTTTTTTTTATATTATTTGTGTTTTATGCTATTTTAATAAAGTTTCCCCATCACCTTCCTTTATGTAATCCCTATATATTTACAACATTAATTCAAATTTAATCCATTTTTGTTTAATGGGAACTAATTTGGTTTCTATAATAAACCTGAAATGAAACATATTGGAAGGTGTGCATTTCCTACCATGTCTATGAGTAACATTACAGACCAGCTCAGAGTTATGCTCCTTGAACATAAATCTTACTCTCCTCGAAACTACATGTAAACATTAGCAACCTTCACTCTACATTTCAAAGAAGTCATTAGGAAGACTATGTATTAAAACAATTCACAGTAGCTTCCCCATAACACACAAATAGGACAACTTTCAGGGATGAGAAGATATAGTGGGAAATGTATATTTAAAAAATTGATTTGATAAATCAAGTTTAGTCGACTTATATGAACCATTCCCACTTGTCTCCCTACCAGCTCACCTCTGAAATAATCATGTGTCAGTGAAAAGTCCTTTTAAAGAAGGCTGATGTGATCAAAATACAATAGGACAGAAAGACTAATTGTTCATAGAAGTGTGTATTATGATCATGTTGTCACATGATTCATAACATTTTAATCTGTAATTCTTAAACCAGTAGAAGTTACTTTTCCTTGTTAAGTAAAAAAAAAAAAAAAAAACCAGTCCAATCATCTCTAGCTCTGCTGAAGTATTTACTTCACAAAGATATCTATCTTCTACAGTAAGTATACCTGGAATTTTCTTTCATAGATGCCACAGAGATTTCAGTGATAGACCTTCTTGAGTGATGTCAACCTGAGCTACTTCTGGTTCATAGTGCACTCAAAGCTACTGATACCTGGCTCATGATGCACTCAGAAGTCCAGTTTTCAGGTGTCTCTGCATGACAGTGGACAGTTTCCCTCTCTAGAGATGACATTCAACCAATGTCACAAACAGTAGTGACTGAATCAGAAAAATAGCCTTTGACAGCTGTGCCATTTGGGACAAGTCCAGAGCTGATACTGAGTGTGGTAAAATGAATTCCTTCTTGGTAACAGTCTTATGCCTGGCCACGTGAATTTTAATGATCCCTGTCTTAACAAACATAAATACCATTGTTCATAAAATTATCATCTTGGTCATAAAATTACCTTCCCCTTTTTAAAATTCAGCTGAAGTATTTGACCCAGTGACCCTCCATGACAGAAATCCCACAAGCTGATTACATGCTGTGTGAAGTATTATTCTTTCTCTTTTGTTTTACATTTACCTGTCATTAACTTCAAGTGACCCTCCTGTTGTTCTGCTGTTATGAGACACTGTTAAAAAGATGGACAGGCTAGTTTTTCACTCTACCCTTCATGATCTTAAATGCTCTAATTAAATGCCTTCTGCTATCTATTTTTCACCACAAAATCACCCAGCTCTTGCAACCTTCATATAAAAATCTTGCTATATTCCTAACTCTTTGTTTTCTGGACTTCTACAATTTTGAAATTCTCTAGTTGTTCACATCCCAAATGGAACTCTGCATTTATTGTCATGGCTTCATTTGTCCAGTACTTCAGAAGACTTTTTTTTTTTTTTTTTTTTTAAAACAAGGAACTTAAACATTCTGTTTCATTCACTTGATGTCTAATCTGAGACAGAGTTAATGTTCCTTGACACTGATCACTTCTTGTGTGATAGGAACATTTCTCAATTTAGGCATGGACATACATAATAAGAAGATATGCAAGGAACCAGACATAGTTGGCTTTGTTCTTCTCAGGATCTGTGTGGTCTTCTGGAAAGCAAAGCAAAAGCTGGCTTTTGCTGTGCACTGGGGAATGTGGCGTCTTCCTTCTCCTGAGAACTGTCCACTTTCTCTTCCCCACTACCATTTGCTGCATGGATGCAGCTAAGAAAATGTTATATCTAAATTAATTTTCCTTGATCTTTCCTGAAATGTTGGGAGGAATTATTCTCTTTGAGTGTCTCACTGGCAGTCTTTTGTCTTTCAAACCATACAGGACTCTGCCTGAATAATTAAGCTATAATCTGTGCCAAACGCAGAAAATTATTATGATCATTACTTTTCAGATTTAGAGTCTATGTCCCTGTCTAGAAACTACATGGATTTTAAGACCAAGACCAGCTTTTCAAAGGTACTAAAGTGCCTCAGATGTATAAACAAGTAGTGAGTATTTTCGAATTCAAAAAGCCACCCTGGATCGTAGTTATTAGTCACCATTTCTATTGATGCATTCATGATAATATAGTTCTGTGGCAGTAACATTTTTTTAAAGTGTGCAACAAACATTGAACATAAGCCAAAGCTATTCCTACCACAGGATTTAAAAACAATTGTTTATGTTATTCCTGATTTTTTACTTCAAGCTTTGCTTGATGTCTACAGTAGGTCCTCCAGAGTTTACAGAGCAACAGAGCTGTGATCTTTCTTGCAGAGGGCTAACCTGCTTAGCTGCATGCCTGTAGCATGTGGAATGCTCTTACCCATCAGGCAGTGCATTGCTATGCAGGTGGTGAAAGCCCACCAGACAAAGCTGGGTGTAGTTATTAGCCCTGTATGGCAACAAAGTTAAAACCAGGAGGACTTTCTGGGCATCAATGGCATAGTGTAGGAAACTGGGACATTTTCTCTCTTACTCTTCAAACGCACCAAATATAAACTGTCTGGACCACAACAGTTGTCTTTGTGTGTAAGAAAAGATTAAGGCAAAAGAAAAGAAGCAGAAAAAAAAAAAGAAAAAAGAAAAACACAGTAAAATAGCTGTGGTTAGTGGCTTGTGGGGGTGGGGGAGAATGAGGGGGATGCAAGAAACTCTCTTTTAATCAACGAGATAATCAATGGCATATGGCATTGTACTCTTGCCCGACTCCATTACTTCCCTTCACAATGCAGGCTTCACTGGTTCTCCTTTTTTTCTCCCTCCTTCTGCCCTTAGCAGGCCAACTGGAAATCTGTCTATAGTTTTTTGGTTTTTTAAAACATATAGATCTGAAAACCAGACTTAAGTCTTTAAAGGAGCCTGCAGTTTAACTGGAGAAGGATTGTTTAACAGCCAGAGTTTGTCGAAGAGGCTGTGATAAAATGCATATGCTCTTGTTATGTTTTAGCATAACAGTCTGACTCCATGCACCGCCCCACGATGCCACTGGACAACAGTAGCAAAAAGAGAGCTGAGTCAGGGAATCATATGCTATACTTTGTATTTGTATTTTCATAAACTGCAATGCAAGCAGTATGAACAAAAATCATAGTGCATTCTTCTGATCCTATGCTGCTTTTTCATCTATTAATGTTGGACGCAAAAGGCAAAGGCTGTGGTGGATATCCTTTGAGTAGGATTTGTGTTTGCTTCTAAGAACAGCTTTTACATCTCCTATTTTCACTCCTACTGATGGCACACACAGCGCAAGGTGTTCGTTCACAAGGCTAGCTTAAAGACTTGCATTTTATACAAAAAATCTTGCATATCTATGACTATTGTGCTCCATATCTAGGCATAACCTGAGACACATGAATTCAGTCAAAGAGTGCCTAAGCTAACTGATATATTTGATTGATCACCTTCAATTTTTAACATTGTTTTAGGCAGGGTGATTCGAGAAACAGGCCATTATACGTGACAGTTGTGTTAGAGTTTAATCTGAGTTCTTCACACCAGTTTGCTCTGTAATCCTGCAAAGTAAGGGATTAAAGATCTGAGCTTTCACTGTGTTGACACTGATGCACATTGTGTATACTACTAGCAAAATTTCTATAGTCACTTCCCAATAATTTGGTGAGATGGACTCTCCAAGAGAATCATTCAGGAAGCTATGCTGACAAATGTTTAAATTCCAAGTGGACAGGGAAGTATATTCCCTTATTTTGGAACATTTTTTCCTGTCTTTCCACCAGGAAAGGGGGAAACATCAAGTGGATGGTCTCCTTTTCCCAGTGTGTATAATCAAAATCTAAGGAGACAAAACAAAGGCTGTGGTCTGAGGTGGCACTGTAAAACTCCTTTCAGCGCTAAGATGTATGGATCCACAACCATGTTTTACTCATTAGTATAGTTTGCAGACAATCCAAACAGCTCTCACATATTGTAGCAGCACAGAATATTATCTGAACTCTGCAGTTATTCTTCCCCCTCCCCCCCCCCCCTTTTTTTTTTTCTGTTCATTAGCAATGCCATTTACATTATATCTGTGTCTTATTTTGTATTTAAGGATACCCTTCCTTCCACATTCTGCTGGCAGCAGCTTATTCCCTTTAGCTGGTTGTATTTGCTTTGGTGTCAGTACTTCCCCAAGCAGCTTCCCATGGCTGTTTCCAGACCAGTAATGTGAATTTATTCCTGTGTATGTGACTGTTTCTCTCATCTGTGAGATGCCCAGTGACATAAAAATAAGGCTATCCCTGGGCTACTTTTTATGAGTCTCATTTCTTTGCTTTCTATTTCACACAATGATTTTGCCTTGACACACATTCAGTTTACTAGCTGCAGTTAGGTTTCATTTGCTTGTAGCTGAGGTCTATGTATAGGTAAATTGAGATGCTTAATTCAATAATACAACTGCTTGGCAAAATTGCATGTAGACCTCAGAAGATTATATAATATTGAAATTTAATCAAATGTTAACATGCTTAAATTAAAACCCTAACACATACTTATACACACTCCTTGCATTCATAAAATACATCAACAGTTTCTGGAAGTTATCAGCCTTTAAGTAATTCAGGTCCTGGATAGTTTTCTTAAAAATGCTTCCTAGGAATTGGGCCATCTAAGTCAGAGGTGTTAAAGAGCAGAAACCAGATGACAAATAGTCAATAGTCTTTATTCATGAAAGTATGCAATTACAGAAACATAAAAGGTGACCACACCAAGAAAAGATCTGAACTATCTTGGATAGAATAAGAATGACTGAGAGTCTAACAAACAGTTCTCATTTTAATGGTCACACAGTGATTGAACTTCTCATAAACATGGGACTGCTGTAACTAAAGATAATGGGTTTGGGGATTTTTTTGGTGAAAACAGACACAAACATGCTCAAACAGATACTATCTTAGTCTTTATACAGTTTTTGTGTCCTTCATAACAGAAGATCATGAAAATTTATTTGCTACTGACCACATAATATGGTATTTAGAGAGGTAATGCTGCTGTTCTAGTACTAGTAGAAGCTGATTTTAGGTACTTGTACTGAGGAAACTAGAGGTCTGGGATTTGACAGTGGTTTGGTGAACTCTTTCATCTTTTCTTCGTTTGTTTCACCTTAAACCTTCCAAGTTACATGCGAAGTTGTGAGTTGTCATATTCATGGGTTTACATGTGTGTTTATGCATCTATATAACACATGCATACTTTTAATCATTAATAATTAAAAGTATATATGATGGCAGCAAGCCAATCTATTGTGTATCATTACTGCAAATAATTTCTACTAGAGAGAAAGTGGTTCATAGTCCTGAAAGGCAGAACCTCAGATGAGGTAATTTGCCTTTATTTATTACCACTCTGCCCAAAAGGTTTTTGATATATTGAATCCTTTAGGGTTTTTATTAAATAATCTCCAGTGAGGAGCTTCAAGTATTTGGCATTCTTCTCAAGACACATCATGTCAAGGGTTAATTTGAATTTCAGAGTGTTATGGATTACATGAAGTTTGCATAGAAGTTTTCTGTGTTCAGGCAATAGGCCTGACTTTGTGGCTTGCTAACAGGGAAGGAAATGTTGCATCTTGGAGTTTACACGAGCAAGAATAAATGTGTCTCTTTGCAAAGCAACAGGATCATATTGAAGAAACACCAACAAAACCACTTTTGCCTGTCCAACTCTATGCAATACGTGAGCAATAATGAGCAGTAATGTGATGGACACTTTGAATAATAAAATGACAGATACACCTCTGGCCAGTAGTAAAGTAAATGAATCTTGCTGCATAAAACCATGGGGCAAAAGATTGTGTGTGACAAGTCATAAATAAGAAGATTGGGCAAGGCCTCATAGAGCGAGCTTTCAGACTTCTTTTTTATACCAAATACTCCCATATACATTAAGAAAATGTATGTGGCAGATATTTAAAACCCCAGCCTTTTATAAATATTAAATGTCTGTTATGTTGATCACCTCATGTGAAGCTCAGATGACACACAAACTTATTAATGGCAGTCTCTAATAGGTATGAGAAAGTTTACTGACATGTTTTGAGGGGAAGGTGGGAGTAAGTAATAAAAACATATTATGACACTGTTCTTTAACTTATCCAGAGAAATTCTACAGTAAATGACTAGATATTAATTCCCATGGAAAGTACATCTCTGCAGAAACTATTGTATTACTACAGTGACATAGACAAAGGGGTGGGCTACTACTGGTCCAGCAATGATAGCTACTGCTTAGGTGATGTTACCACAAAGTCATTTTGACAATTTCTAAATTACATTTTTCTTTGAAAATAGTGTGTGGCTTTATTTCCCCCCCCCCCCCCCCCCCCCCCCCCCGAACCTGTGTTTAGTAAAATATCATTCACTTAATCCATTGAATGCATACAATCATGCTGATGGAACATTTCTCAAAACCCCACTCTATACCAAAACCAAATTTTCTGACTTAAGTTCATCATCAATCATACTTTGTCATATATCCTGCCCTAGTTTAAATTAATTTCAGTGTATGCCTGTTCACACAAGGTAGCTTTACCTTACGACATTCTCACCTATACTGATGACCCATTGATTTTAAACTGAGTTTGCAATCCATTCAGATTCACAGGAATCTTTCTCTTTGGTTTGGAAGGATTTCAGATCACACTAAATCCCTCACATAAATTTTGATATTTCCTTTACTATTCTATTAGTAGACAAGCTGATTCCAAGTAATTCGTTTGAGAAGACTGCGATTGATCACTTTTCAGCACACTTCATCTTACATTCTCGGTCAGTCACATGGCACAGAAAGACAAGAGTTTCCCTATTTCTGTGGCTATCTAGCACACCATTACTTTATTTAGACAAATATGAAACCATTTATGTTCTGTATTCTTGAACAACACTCAGAGAACTGATGTAAAAAGGAGTAGCAGATGATTTTAAAAGGATACAAAGGATAGGCCTTTCAAAACCAGCCTAAATTAGGAAACTATTTGTCTGCCAAGCATTTTGTTTGTGAAATTTGGTGAGTAGTTCAGTAAACATTTAGATAGAACTCATGACCTTCTGCAACTTTTCCAGATCTGTTTGAACTTCTGATATGATGTGCCTAGATTATAGATTTTTGATTAGTCCAGTTAGCAGTATCTTTTGCCCTCTGTGTTATGATAAGACCTCAGATCTGCTCCAAGGGTCAGTGCTAACATGAAGGCTTGGAGAGAGACTCTCCATCCATGAATCTAAGACTGTTCATTTTTTATTATAGGTGGCTTGGACTCAGAGCATAGGCATGTCTTAACAAGTGGGATACAACTTCTGGCAGTGTGAAGGATTTGGAGTAATTTTTGAACTTTGTTTTCATTCAGTCTAGTTCCTCGCACTCTCATCACCTTGGTAACAAAGCTGGAATGAAGCTGGGTTGTTTATATTTCAATATGAACAACTTTGCTTTGTTATGTCAAGATTCCCAACATTACTTTGTACTCACATGGTTGAAAAGTATTTGAGTCCTAAATCTCAGGAAGCTGAGTCAGATGAGGCACAGTGTAGGACTAACAAGGTTATAGAGGTTCTGTGTTAAGAATGGTCTGTGTCCAGCAGTTCTGAATATGAATAAATGCAAACAAATGTTCAAAGTTGCTGCATCTATCTATGCTTGCACCTTGGCCTGCCAGAAGTGTCACTTTTGGGGAGAAAAGGTACAAACTTGGTTGTCCATGGGATGGTTTATTGCAAAGTGCGTATGTTAGGGTTTACCTGTTTTTGTAATGGAAATACATAATGTTCTGAAGTCATTATTGTATCAGCAAGAACCTCAGATCTGAATTTAGTCTTGGAAACTGCAAAAACAAAATTAAAAAATATTTCAAGAGAAGGGTAAAAGTAAATTGTGGCTGCATTCTTCTGATATGAAAATTATCAGTGTTATCTTTTTTAGTTATGCATCTGGGATTGTGTCTCTTGTATGATTTCTCCCAATAATGTTGTGATTTGCAATTTTTGTTTGTGCTGTCTCACTCAAAAACAATGATTAAAGTGCAAAAATAATTCAAAGTGTTTTTCAAGTAGCTTCACCTATCAGTAAAATTGTTGTGTCCTTTCATGGTGGATTTTTTTCTTCTCCAGCTGGCATTCAGTTTGGAATTTTTATGACTTTTGTTCTGACATTATTATTATTATTTTCAAGTGAAGTCCAGAGGTCATCCAAACTGCAGCCTTGTTTGGCTACACTAGATTCAACCATGACCCAGTCTTCTAGGACTGCTACCCTCAGGCCTGAAAAGCAGTCCAGCTGAATTCATTATGGTTGTGGCCAGCTACAGATGGTGTATGGACGTGTCATGTTTTTCCATGTGAGTAGACTGCTGTAATCTGCTCTGCTCACACTGGTGAAATAAGTCAGGTCCACCTTCTCAGCTAAATTTCTTTCTTTCCAAAATGGCCCTGCTGTACAATGAGTTATTCTTCTCAGACTGTGTTTTTGCTAGACCATAGTTGTGCTAACCAATAAAAGCAAAATCTTTGCATCTAGCAGAAAGAGGCAGGGAAACAATATATATTATTTTACCATTTTATAACAATAGTTTGAACACACTGTGTGCATTTTCCATTCACTTGGCCCAGGCCATTTCTCACTGAAATGAGTGAGAGATTTATCATTGCATTCAATGGAAAAGGAGATAGGCTTTATTATTTAAAGTTATCATCATATTAAAACAAATGAGAAACACAATCAAGACTTTGCTGCTGCTATTGTCTCACTGTGTTTGAACATAGCATCCACAAGGCATTGTTTCAATAGAGTGAAGGTCAAGTTTACTTTTACAAAGACGTTTCAGATTAATTTTTTAGTTTCAGATGAAAGAGAATAGTATGGAGCCTATAAAGAAAATTTCTAGAAAAATCTAGTGCTAAATTTTGGTGTCTTTTAAGGGTTTTGGGGGGATTTTATTGGTGTGTTTTTTGTTTGTTTGTTTGTTTTTGTTTTAGGTTTGGGGTTTTTTTTTTGGTGATTAATTAATATTAATAATAATATCAGTAATAATAGTAGTAACAATACTAAGGCTTAGAAAATATATCTGTTTGGTAAAGATTAAAAAAACCCAAAATGTATGCAATAATTTCTAAAAACCTGGTTTGGTTTTTTTTGAATATGTAAGGAGGAGCTGTGCCAAGTTACTTGTATCCTCTGATATACATTGGAGTTTCAGAATGTTCCTCATAGTTTAGCTTGTAAAGCACTTAAAAAAGCTTTTCTGAGAGCAGATGCTTTAGGATGATGGTTTTGTTTAGCATGCTAAATCATTTTTAAGGCAAGATCAAATGTGACTTTTTTCCCCATTGAAATCCAAAATCTACATAATTCAGGGAATAGACACCAAGAGACTGACTTTTACTAATCTTGGATGTTTTTGCAATTTGTCTTAATCTTTCAATCCAGATATGATCTCATTCAATCCTTCACCAATATTTGTTCCCACTAGATACTGCAAGTAAACCTTTTACGTGGGGATTCTGCTTTCAGCATAGTTTTTAAAATGCAGATTAAAAAAAAAAAAAGGTACCTGGTAGAATGCATAAACAGTCTTTGGAGCACCATACAACTTTTCTTCCTCTGAGAAATGCCTAGAGTACTGGGCTACAGCTGTGCTCCTCCCTCTAGGGAATTTAAATGTGGGTCTGTGGATCCCAAAGGAAGATGAGCATGAGGAGGCAGAGGGTTACTCAGCCATGCCTGGATGGACACAGGTCTGCAGGGCTCAGCAGCAGTGCAGAGCTCGGCTGACTTGGATAGTGTGACTTAAGTTAAGCATATGCTTTTGTGCTTAGACAGCTGGAAGCCTACATCTTTGTGGGAATAAGTCTGATCTATACATTTGTTCAGGGCTCCATGAAGCATAAAACTATGTAGAAAAATATTACTTATGCAAATCTTGACCAAATTAGTCAATTTACAGGGTATAAGAAAATTAAAATGCAGACAGCTTCAGTCAAATAAACTGGAGAGTATTTATGGTGAAGAAATAGGAGAGATCAGTGGTCTGGACTAAACATGATATTTTAAGGAAAAATTATAAGTCAAGTCTCAGGGAAGGTGAGCTGAGAATGTAGAATTTCCACTGAAGTTGACATGAAGCTGGAGTTGTTCAAAAACTCCAGGGAACAGATCCATTGTTTATGTTACTTTCCTCATTCTTCTCATTTAAAGGAAAATCTGGAATAAATTAAGGCTTAGATAGTTTTAAAAAACAAAACAAAACCAAACCACCAAAAACCCACAACATGATTGGCAAGATGGTAGCACATTAAAAGTCAGGGTCTGCAATGGGACAAAAGGCTGCAGTCTGTCACTACAGTGGGACAGAAGATGTGATGAAGAAGTCCAGGAAAAAGAAGCAACTCCAATATGTACATTTTCAACAGAGAATGTGTGTTCTAATGGATAGAAGGATATCTATGGGGATTTCTCTGATCTGTGGTGCATTACTCATATTCCCTCCTCAGATTTCATCCATATTGACTAAAAATTTAGTAAGAAAACCAAAGAATCTTGTATTTGTTAAAATTTCATGCCATCAATAACATATTATTCTCTAAGATTTAACTTACTTCTCTCCAATGCAAATAATAGGTTCCATACTTTCAATACCTTGAGGGAGTTTGAAAATGACTAATGGATGGGTTTTCTGAGCTTTAAATTATTAGTGCATTTCGGACTTAGAAATGCGTGGCTAAGTTAGCTAGTCATCAAGTGAGGGACTAGTCTCCCCAGCGCCAACAGTAAATTCTCTAGTTTGCTCAGCAACCAGTTGAACAAGCTCCTCAATATTTAAGCATGTCGACTGTAAGCAGGCAGATTCTTTGCCTATGTTGTTTCCTCATGAGAACTAAACCTTCTTTGTCAAAATACATGTGTTACAATGGGCATTCAGCTCCCTACCTTCTAATGATGAACTTTTTTTCCACATTGTACAAGTCAGTGCCTACTTTTGTCATGCAGCCATTAAAACCTCGTCCAGAGAGCCATGTATAGAACAGGGTGGCTGGCTGGGAGCTGCAAACTTCCAAAGAACTTGTTTGTTGCAACAGTTAGGTGTTTTTTTGCTCTCTTGAGAGTTGGATGCATAATATTTTCAGGTAACTCTGACTACTATGTGATATTTAATCACCTTCACTGCCTCCCAGTAATCACTTTTATTGCATTATGCTAGTCAGCATATTCTGTGCACTTTAATATACATGAGTTTGAGGGAGGAATATTTTTCACTGAAGGCTTTATGGGAAATTTTGCATTTATTGATTTTTGTTAAAAAAACCCACCCTGTTATTCTTAGAAAATCGATGAAAATGATTACTATGGCCATATTTGTTCAAACAAACAAATAATACAGTATAATGACAACGCTATCTCTCATTTCCACATTTCACCTGGAGAAGGAAAACATTTGATCTGGAAAGCCTATGTACTACATCAGTCTGCAGGAATATCTTTTATTCATGTGTATTAAAAAAAAAAAAAAATATGCAAAGAGTTTGTACAAGTTGTATAGGGGAAAAGGAAAAGTTTTACAAAAATAAACCAAACTCATCCAAGCAAGCAGATTTGGGACTTCTGGGGCTATCCTTTGGAAATTTTGTATGTCTTATTTTTTTTTGCAAGTAAATTTTTCCTTTCAAAACAAAGTTTTTGATGGGAAAACTATGCCATGCATATAGAGCAAGCCTCACACATCTGAAGATTGCAAATCATCCATTCTTACTGTTTCTCTATTAAAAACTATGGAAAAAAAATAAAAGAAACTTAAGAATTCAAATCAGGTTAACTCCTCTAGCTTCCCACAACACTGTGTTTTTTTCCAAGCCTTGTGAACACAAGACTTGCTCATTCAAAATTATGATTTTAAAATGAAAATCACAATCAAAATGGAATGGTTGATGTGAAAAACAAGAATCTGCTGCATTGCAAAGCATTTTCTTATCTGAGAATATAAATGTCTCAGGATACATTGTCTCACAGTGCAACTAGCTCAACATGTCAGTGTTACATGGCCACCAATTAAGAAGGATTCTTGGCATGAATGATGTTCTGCCCGAGGCCAGGTCACTGTCTGATGTAAAAGACTGAAGCTTCAGGGCACTGGCGGTTCTGATCCTCTGTTCTGTACGAACTGAACAAGCTGATCATTACAGAAATCTTGTGAGCTAAGGCAATGTTATCATCTCCATTTTACATATGGGGATTGAGGTACAGTCAAAAGATACCTTTGAATGTTCACAATGAACAATCTAGATTCTGATTATTTTCAGAAGGCTTAACACTTTGCACAACTGCACACATTCCCAACACAATTATCATTGACTTTAACTTGGCTTACCTGCAGTTGCACTGAAATCAACAATTCAGAATTACAGCCAAGCACACTTAGGGTGTCAACAAACAGTTATAACAACAATACACCCATGAGCATAACTCACAGGTGAAGGAATAAGCTTCCTTTCTCCTTGGAGTTTTAAAAAAATAAAATCTTCTGTTTTTAAACAATAGAATGATTTTGATACATCTTTTAACTAACCAAAAGTAGCATCTTGACAATTTTAATGGACTAATTATACACTGATGGTCATCTAGAAATGTGCTCATTTTCAGGTCTTTATGTTCTGACAAGTCTAAGAGTCCTCATCTGGAAAATTGGCATGCAAACACGGAATTTCAATCACTAAAACCCTGCAGGACTGAATTTGGCTATCCCGAGGTTCTGTCTGCAGTGTCAAGGGAGATAAAAGGTTTTTGTTTCTCTAAGTGTAGGAACCAGTCAGTGTTCTGATTAGTTCTGCAAAAGCGAAAACCTTTCCAATATATTAAAATGCACAATAAGAGCCATGAGAATCTCAGAGATTAACAGTAGTTCACAAGGGTTTGCACTGACCTTTGTTTCAGTCTCAATTTGCATGAATTTGTAACGTGTGCATTTTCCTGTGCATTCCTGGCTGGAAACATTGAATCCCCTTGTCAGCACCTAGAGGCCCTGAGAGTAGTCATTTTAACCTCAGCATGACATGGCATTTGCAACATAGCTGCCAGTATCATTTACACCTAAAACTGGTCCTGACAAACAATATTACTTTAAGCCTCTTGACAGTGGTCTTTCTACGAAATGGGCTCAAAATGATCCTCTTGGCTTGGTGTCTACCTATTAGTGCAGTAAAAGGATGCCCCCTAACAGGTTCAAAGGCAGATGTTAGATTGTAACACCATTATGGTCCTATCCACAATATCCCCACTACTCCACCACCACGCCTTCACTACCTTCGGGCTGAAAATGAACTTGCAGATATAACCTGTGTAACACACAGTTGTATCCACTTCTGTTCTTCTACTGATATGTCTGTTCAAATGGTGACATTGTACCAAGGCCTCAGGTGAAAATTTTCCTGTTACTATAGCACATACAGAAGTCAATGGGGGAGGATCCCATATATCCTAACTGTCATGGGACTTTGCACCTCCATTGCCTAATTGTCACTGTGCAGAATCACTTCATGGGAGTCCAGTTACTGCTGTGGAGCTTGACAGCCTGTATATTTGATACACGCTATAAACCTTCTGCTTTCACCAAAGCAGAAACAGGACACAAGGGAAAGTCCCAGAACATCTCTGCAGTGAGTTTGAAGCTCACAGGACTCTCTCTCAGTAGTTTGCTCTGTGACTAACAAATGTTTGTGACCTGCAGGCCAACAAAGTGCATCACATATCTGGGTCCTAAAGCAAGAAGGAGGTCATGGCAGTGGCTGAGAGTAGTCTCGTTTGTCATCCTTCCAAGTGGATGTTTTGAGAAATTAGTGGGAAGGGGGAACAGGCTGAGAAGAAAGGCACCAAAAGTAAGGAAGCTCAGCAATAAGAAATAAAAGAGGATTGCACAGATCAAATGGTGAAATGGTAAAGGAAGGAACTGAAAATTAGGCAGCAAAGCCCTTAATGTCTACAGGTTGCTAGACCCCTTTTTTCTCCTATTAACTTGCTGTCTCCATAGGGTAGGGTCACTTCAAATGCTATACTAAAAGGAGATATACCTCTGTATTTTTAAAAATCTGTTAATGATGTAACACAGATTAGAGAAGCCAAAAATGAAATGTTGATTTAGATGTTTCCAAAATATTATTTTTTTTCATCCACAACTCTGAGAACAAACTTCAATAATATTGCTCAAGTTAAGTCACCTCATGCATTCTAGTTCACTCTTCATCACATCATGGAACCATGACTTGAGTTGTCATGGCAGCAAAACCAGCTTCCTCCATCATTCACTGCCTAAGGTGGAGTGAAAGTCAGGAGCAGTCGGGGTAGCTCTGTGAAAGGACAAATAAAGCATGGTGGCAGAGCCTTTAGAGATGCCTGTTCAATTCCTGCCTAAAGCAGACTTGGCCTCTAACAGCACCTTGACTGTAATATATCTTAAAAGTCACCCACAAATTTGGAAATGAGGGAAGAAAAAAAAAAAGAATGGAAAAAGTAATCTAACACAGTCCGATATTCTTTTTCTTCTTACATTATCCTGCCAAGAGATACCATCAATCACAGTTTTTAAGAAGCATGATGACATTCTAAATGGTCTATGAATATTACTTTGAAATTGAGACTAATTCCTTAAATGAATTTTAACTTTACTTTCTCCCACCCCCACTTTTCCTTTTAGAGATTCATGTGTGTCTCTCCATTTTTCTCTTTCTCTCTCCCCTTTTTCTTTTTCTCAGAATGTCCATGGCCACTGACATCTCAGACTGCTGTAATTAAACTAGGGAAACAGCATGTAGAAATCTTATAAGAATGTTTCTTAGTGGTATTTTAGACCTTTCTTGGAAAGTATTTTAGGATGAGTGAAAGATGTTAAGTGACCACAAAGATACCTGTCAATATTTGTAAACATTCTTCAGTAATTTTGAACCATCAATTTACTTTATGCTTCTGAGAGCAAGATTTTATCTGAACTATGTAAAAGGAGCATGACTTATGCCTGGTATAAGATGCTGCTCCAAATAAACCCCAAACCAACATGCAGCATATGAAACATTCACCTACACCTTTTCAAATATTTACTATGACACTGGATCAAATTCTCTGTTTGTATTGGCTCATTGTGCAGAAGTGAACCACTGTTTATGGCTTCCAAATTATCATCTCTTCCACTGACCTTCTGAAGCCTGGAGAAAACTCTATAAAGCAGATGTTGTCTATTGACAAGACCATGTAATTTTGATCTTTAAATCTCCCCATGACTACTAGTCTCTTTGCAATAGTGTCCTGCATACTTAAGGACTGGATAGAAGGTGACTTTAACTTGATAGCTGGTTTTTATGGACTGATTAATGTCAAAATGTTCATATGCTTGTGTGTGGATAAAGTGAGGACAGGCCTAGATCTTAACTAGTACTTAACCACTATAAACTAGACACAACTCAGCATGGTACAGAAGTGCCAGAGTTAGACAGGACTAAACTAACAATAACACCAGAAAAGTTTCAGTGCCAGCAACTCACCATCACATCTGAAAGGCAGGACTTACTGTCTTAAATGCTTCTTAAAAGTAGCATGACCATGATGCTTACAGACTCTGAAAAAAAAATCCTTGAATTTACAGTGTCACTGGTCTGTGCCCCACCATGCAAAATACCCTTTTCTTTTACAGTGCATCTAAATGGAAAGAATCAGGAACAGAAACACCCATAAGAGATGAGTGTGAAAAAATGCTCACTCAAATGTAGCTCAAGGAATATTTAATACAGAAGAAACACCCAGCTCACTCAAGAAATCAAATCCCTGTGCTGAGTTATGCGAATAAAGGACAAATCTTGCTCACCCACACTATGGAATAAGCTTGGTACTGGCCTCACTGGCAGAGTGTAGTCCCTTCTGGATGTTGAGAGTCATATTTGAACCTTACTATGCAGGTTGTCTTTCATTTCTTAAGTTCTTTTTATTTAATTAAAAATACTTCAGATTTAACAGAAATATTTGGTTCCACACTAAATAAATATTTTCTTACAGTCAGAAACACTATTATGCAAACCAACAGGGCGTCTGGAAAAGAAAGATTCTAGGATCACCCAAAACAACATACCCATGTACAAGGGTTTTTTTGGTTGTGGTTTCTTTTTAAACAACCAAGGAACTGACAAATCTGTTAGTTTCACAGGTTTCAGCCTCTGTCTCCTTGAGACATAAATTAAGTGTAGATCAAAGAACAATGTTGAAATGTTTTAGTCTCAAAATAAGCTTTCAGGAATATATGATTATACCAAAAACTTTAGCTATACTGGGCAGCACTTAACCCACACTGTAGATGAAATATATACAGGTATAGCAGATAGCAGTAAAATATAGAAACATACAGCTAGGATTAGTATTAATGAGAGGTCCAACCTTTTAATTCTTTATTTCTCTGGTTAACCACTCTAGCATTAATGACAATGGAATATTTTATGAGTCATCTTCCACTATCTATGTTCACTTAATGCACTCATTATTCTTTCACCGAAATGTAATTGTTTTCATACATGTATAGTTTGCTGAGTGTTGAAATAGCAGTCAAGCAACACTGATCTCCTCTTTGATTTTGTTCCTCTTTGAGAGATTAGAAATTGGAAGCTCAGTTATTTTTGCAGGGCAAATCTAAAACATTACATTTTCTGACAGTGAGTATCATATTACTTGTACACCAGGGCCCTTAGAGCTCATATAGTCTGATGAGGGGTCTGGTGTGGTACTACAGTTGCTTTTTGGTTGGTGTAGATGGGGACTTTGCATGCAAGGTGAGGGATGGAGCTTGACATCCTCCCTTTCAGAAGAGGGAGAAGATTTTTTAGGGCTCACTATTTGAATATTAGCCAACATTCTCATGTTCCTTATCGCCCAAATAAGTGACTTGCACTGCCCCCTTCTAGTTGATCCCCTGTGCCCTGAGGCATATCTTGCCTTGTATTTTGCACCAGGAGATGTAGATATGTTATGTATAAAATAATATAAAACCTTGTTTCTAAGAGCTCACACTGTAGCATGAGTATAGCTCAGATAATCAAACAGCCCTTTAGGTGCTGGGAGCCCTGAGTTATGTATCATTGATCAGGTCTCCAATACACACACCACATGCTATCGCGATCCTATTCATTGAAATATTTTCAGTCTTTCAAGCTATTATAGGATTTTCTTACAAGGAAACACTATTTGTAATGTATGAAGTCAAAAAGAAAGAATGCTTTCATGAGATCCTCTCACTGAACTCTTGGCTGAAGGCAAAGCCCTTATGGTGGTGCTGGAGCTGGTAGCAGGGTTTGTAGGCTAGTGGGACCCACCAACCTTGCCAGGTTTGTCCTGCAACCAACAGATGTGTGCCTCATGGCCAGATTAAAGACCATGCTGCACGTACCTGGGCATACTCAGGCTAACTGACATAGTGCTCCACTCAGTATCACTACATCTTGTTGTCTGTGTCCACTGGACTGGGAGAAGCTGCAATGCCCAAGTGCCCTATATAACTAAATTTTCTGCCTTCTTTCATTTTTTTTTTCTCTTTTTAATTTGTTTGTTGGGTCTTTTGTTTTGTTGTGGTTTTGTTTGTTTGTTTTCTTTTAGTCTACTGAAACCAGTCACTCCACACCCCCCTTTTCTTTAAACCCTGATATCTGCCCTCTCCCTACACTAACTGCATTCCTAGACAGCACTAAAAGAAATAGGGACATTTTCACAGACGTTGGGTGACTTTTGCTCTTCACTGCGTTTAGAAAAAGCTGCAAGCACTCTGGACTTCTGTTAATGCAAACCCCAGAAGGGCTCTTACAGCAGCAGTAAACTTCATATTAAGAGCCTAAATGCTATTATGCATTTACCGAGGCCCTCCTATGCTTCATGAAAACAAGTTAAAGCACATTGGGCAATAAGACTTTATGATTGCTGAGTATTACTAGCTGGTAATGCAGCTGTTAACTGCTGCACTGGTTTTTGATTCTAACCATTTTTGTGATACCTTGTAAGAGCCTCATAATAGCACTTCTAGCAGTTTGTCCTACTTTTGAGGTTAACGACCAGTGAGATGATAGGAAGTGATAAAAGTACAACTATGTAAGAGCAGCAGCACTGCACACCCTTACTTTACCAGACTGTGCAACCCTCCTCATACCTTTCCCATGAACCTCTTGAGAAGAGTTTGTTACACAAACCTGCAAGATGTAGCTCACACTGCAATGGATGAAGTCAGTTAAACTTCAGGGTGTCTCTTGTAGTTAGTTACAAAGCATGGTGGGGTTTTTTGTTTGCTTAGGTTGTGGTGGGTTTTTTCCCTTCTGCTTTTTTTTTTTTTTTTTTTCCCAAATTACACACCACACCAAGAACAGCCAATTAAACTACAGCAGGTCTAAACTGGAGTAATAGCTGCTATTCACAGAAGAGCTGCTGTCAGATACTACTGTCCAAACTTTTCATCGTAGACCATAAAAAGGAAAGAATATTTTACCTTCATAGCTTGAACTCTGAAATGTACTGATAACATTTTCCTAAAGCAAGTAGAAGAAACCATTCAAGAATCTTTTCTTATGACAACATAATTAACAGTGCACAAATACTTGACTAGCATATTTGTCTGAAAGCTTTGGTGAAAAGTCTAAGAAAGAAAGAAACTAAAGGAAACAAGAAAGAGAAAAAAAAAAGGGGGGGGGGGGGGAAAGCAGGAGAAATCAACTAGATTTTCTATATTTAAAGCCCATTAAGAAAAATATGTATCATATGTACTTATATACCCAGTGTATTTCTTGGAATTTAGAGACTGTATCCAAATTATGGAGGCAAAAATATCCAGGAATAAGGTTAACAATATACAAAGTATTCAAAGTTCGAAATTATTTAAATAAGAACAAAATATTGTCAGGCATTCCTCCTGGACTCTGTGCACATATTACACTTGTTTTGTCATTATTTATGCCTACTGTAGGGTGTAGAATAGTACCTTCATTTAATGAAGATATTTGTAATAATCTCCACTAAGCAAAGGAATATAAAGGAATGCAATGAACAGCAGCATATTGTGGTCAAGACCTGAGCTCAAATCTAGAAAGTAGTGGGCCAGGAAGGATTATGTGGATGATGCTAGGAAGTACTAAGGCACTGCTATCATTCAAGCACAATATATCCAGTCTTGTAAGCAATTCAGGAGAGAAGCTTATTAACTTCTTCAAGTTAATTAAATTATTCAGTTTTGCCTGCCTACTATCTTCTGAGATATTTATGCATTTGTTCTTACATTTTACTCTATGTTGGAACAATTTACATTCCACAGAGTGAAATATGAAATCATTCTGGTAAGTCTTAACCAGCTCCTACAACAAGGGCATTTCCAAGACTGTCAGAGGAACAAGTGAAAACTGTCCTGATTTCCATAAGCCTAAAGAAGTTGATGTCATTCTCACACTTGGGTGCTTCTCTGGCTATTACACTTCCACCCTGCCATCAGGATGAGACTGTTAAAACGTGAAGTTCTCTCTGTATCTGTATTAGCAATTTCACTAGGGCTATATTTTGCTTTTATAGAAGCTTCGTTACTGATTATGGGAACTAAGAATATTTTATTCAGACCTCTTAATGGCAGATTAAAAAGCATGATTTTTACAGGTCACTATTGGAAATTAACTTCTTAGCCTGATGATTTCCTGGATTTAGCAAGTCACAGTTTATCCCGTGGTTAATAAGGGGGTAGCCAGTCCTTTTGCTCAGAAAATAAGCCTACGTGCTTTTGCTAGCTATGCCTTTATCTTTGAAATAAATGTTTTAATTTATTGAGGGAAAAAAAAAAAGGAAAAAAAAAAAGAGGAAGTAGAGAAGAGCAAGAAATATTAAAAAAAAAAAAAGAAATGAAACAAAAAATAAAGAAAAGAAGAAAAAGAGAGAAAACAAACAAAAAGAATACATAAGTGAATGAATGAATAAATAAATAAATAAACAAACCAGCCTTTTTGCTGCAATCCCTTCCCTTCAATATGTTTGCCAGAGTTTCCAAGTGATGCATTTCATGGTGACATGTCACATGTTGTGTCAGTCATACTGTATTACATTAGCAGATATGACTGACAAACCCCAAAGTGACAGCAAAATGCAACACATCATGGAGAGAATTAGAACAAAAAAAAAAAAATTTCCCCAAAGTATAATAAAAAGGATGCTTTTAAATATTTCTCCTAATGGCTCTCTCTTTATCTGCTAATTTTTTGGGGACTGGTGAGCCTTTGGTGAATCATGCACAGGTTATTACACAGTTTTATGTAAAACTGAGTGCATGAGAAGTGGGTAAAAGTATGGAGATGTGTGTCAGGAGGAAATCACATCTACAGAACTTTACAAAACAGCGCATTTTCCCATAATAAATTATATTTGTGGCTGGCTTGACATGCATAGATGACTTGTTGTATATCCCCTACATATTTTTCGTACTTAACTTTTTCCTCTTACCATTTCACTTAAGATAGGCTGTCCAACGTACCGAAGACATGTGTGAACTCACACTGTTCTATCTTTAAGCTGCCGAAAAGCTGATTAGCATGGGAACATGTGGAGAGGCCAGGTCTTGTACCCTGGCCTGCTTTCTTCAACCTAGATAAATAGCTATGCAGTTTTAGCGCAGCTGTAAGATTCAGAAAACAGTTTGTACTTCTATTCTTTTATCTCATTTAAATGCATCTCTGTGAACAAAACTTCATTCCTCCTTTTTCTCATTTGAATGGCATTCCTAGTTGCAACCTTAAATTAGCCCATCAAAAAGACATATAGTTAGATTGAACATTTCCAGTACATGAGTGTTGATTTTTTCCTAATCCAGACCATGTTGCTGAAAGAGTATTTGCAGTCACCAAAACATGCTACAGTTTTGCTACCTCTGAGACAGGGTTTGGAAACATTCCCAGTTCTTGTACTATTCTGGCAGTGCTCTGGACCTTGCATAGATCTCTACCCTACTACGGTAGCACGTGTGGTCAAGCAGGAAAGCATGTCAGTGTAACAATGACCTCTCTCTCAAGGAAAGGCTAAGTTGGAAATGTTGTAGTTAAACAGTAACAAAAGCAGGATGGACACTTTTCCCTTTGATTGAAGTCTGATTATTGTTGACAGAGCCTAAATCTTTAATTTAACAGAGTTAATTTAAATTGACAAATGTAACCTTTAAACTGAAATAACAGGGGTCTTTCACTGGCTAAATGCAATCAGTTAAAGTAACGCTACTTAAGTTGGTACTTAGACTCACTAACATATTTCTATTATGTAACAAATCACTGCATAAACTGAATTGTCATAAATTGACCACATTTAATGCAAGTGAAGGAGATATTCGCTCAAGACATAATAGTGTCTTAGCCCACATCCATATCCAAATGCTAACATCACGTACCTGGATCAACTAAGTTGGCAGAGGTTAACATGTTAAGCTATGACTACTTAATCCTACGTCTGAGGTTTCAAAACAACAACCTTTGTGTATGGAGACATGATTTATATCATATTTAAGCCAGGTAAACTGCACCAACAGAGTTTACTAAAGAGCAATGTAGTAAATCATAACAATGAACATTTCAGATGGTCAGTTTTGAGCAAGTTTGACAGTCTGTCAGCCAGCTCTTGACAGTCTGCCAGCACACGCAAAAGATCATAAGGTCCAGACAAAGTGCATCTTGCCGTCAAAGGTGGTACATAATGTATGTATAAAGGTGACTTTACCTTACTTATATTCATGTTTGAGCTCCTTGTTGCTTCATGTTGGACTAGATTCTTAGAGTGTAATTTATTTTAGCTACTGGAGTATTACAGGACAGGCAAAACACAGAGGATTTAAGAGGCTGTAGAAAAGACTCAGCCACGTTCTAAGCCTGGAATAAAGTTTCTCCTGTTTTGGCATTGTCATCCTTAGATCTACTGAGCTAGGCAAAAAAAATAAAATATATATATATATGTATATATATATACACATATGTATACACACAGTCTGATCCCTTTAGAGACATTTACTAATACTTTTGATGTACATTGTAAGTAATGGGTGTGGTATTGAAGGATTAAGCCTTAGAGGTAATGTTCAGTGTGGTGGGTTGAAAATTCCACCCCCAACATTAAATTTGCCATACCAGCTCATCTGGAAGCAAATGAAAGCTGTATTTACAAGCAAAAGTGCAATGTACGATGAAATTAAATGAATATGTACAGATATACAATATTTACAATTAAGAAACAACACAAGGAACCCCTGGCCAAAGACCATGGGAAGCTAATAGCTTCTCCCTCCCTGCCCCACCTAATCCCTCCCCCCACACATACGAAAGGGGCAAGGAAAAGGAGCAGAGAGGCATTAGACTTAGCCAAAACAATGCAGCCAAGGTCAAGCAGAAGCCATCAGAAGCCATCAGTTAGCATCTTCCAGAGTGAAGAGGTGAGGAGAAGAGAGAGATTGTTTTGCAAACTTTTGGTAGATAAATCTCCAATGGGAATGTTTAGAATTATCATTCTTTTCTTTTTTATACCCAACAGTGATTTATTTGCATTTTACCACTTTTCTGCTCAAGGTCTGTGAAAAAATGTAAAGGAATAGCCTAAAACGACCACATTCAGCTATCTGAAACTGATGTGGGCAGATACTCCATCTTAATTTTCTATACCCTACTTAATCTGCATGGATAAATGAAAAGCCATTCTTTCAATTCTTTCTCAAAAGTCATTCTTTCTTAACATTCAGTGGGAGAAATTATTATCAATGACTTTAATTGCAAACATCTGGCAAAAATTGTTACATAATAGGTATCTTTTATTATAAAGATTTTGGTTATGTTTGTTTGGGGTTTTTGCATACAGAGCCTCTTCCTTCCAACAGTGTGTTAAACAGAGAGTTTGCACACTTTCATTCATTGTGCTGGATGAAGCCCACACAAGCTAAAGTACCAGTGAAGTCGTTAAGGGGTGCGTGAATACAGGGGGGAAAAAAGGACAGAAGAAAGGAAAAGCTGCTTCAGAAGACCTTTTCTTTCAAGTAGTCCCTGTTCCTTGTCAAAAGGTTTTGAATATACGGCCTGTTCCAAAATCTTTTTGTGAGTTTTGCATACAAATTCTGCAAAGAGCAGAGGGAGAAGGGAGGGTCAGCACAGCAGGGCCCAAGATGTTAGGATGAATCTAAAGTTCCATTGAAACATTCTGCCTGTCTAAAATAGGATTATTATTTTTCAAACTACAGAGGGATAGGTGGGTATTAAAAAGATACCTACTGCTTCCATTTTCTTGTGGCTGGCTGTCTGCAAAGAAACTGCATAGTTGTAGGTTGACATATGACAGATAATTAGTGTTGGGCAGACTTCAGAGTGTTTGCAATATGAGTCTAAAGGTTTGTTTGTTTACCCAAACTTCTTTGGTCTAGAAAGAGTGCCGACAGTCAGGCTTCCTTATTAGAAAATTCTTGCCATCACCTGATTGTCAGAGAGTCCAAAATGCAGCAAGAATAAACTCTTGAGTAATATTTCAAGAGTTAGGCGTTTGAATTTTGTTTGTATTGGGGTTGTGCACGTCAACACAGCTCTAATGACGTCAGCTTAGGATCTGCTTTATAAAATTCAAAGGGAAGTTAAAATAAATCCACATCAATGTAGCACAGTCCTTTTTTATCTTCAAGGAGTGATCAGTCTAATTTGGGTTGAGTTTGAAGTTTCAGCTGCTTAGGACAGTCAGAAAGAAAACACCTTGATCCAAGTACCTTGCAACTTCAGGAAAGTTCTAGTCTATATTAGCAAATAGCACCTGAGCCACACATATAACATGGACTTCCTCTATCTTAAACTATATTCTGAATGCCATATCTTTTATTTTCTTACACTGGGGTTCCCAGAGCTGAACATAGCACTGCAGGTAGGATTTCATGAGAGCAGAGCAAAGGAGAAGAATTAACATAAGGGTCATGCTTTTGAGTTAGCCTAGGATACAGCTGACTACCTGGGCTGCAAGCATACATAGTTGTGTCATACTGAGCTTCTTAAGAGGGAACACCTTCAAGTTCTTCTCCTTGATACTGCTTTCAATGCATTCTCTGTGGAGTCTGTATTTGTGCTGGGATTGCTCTGAGTCATGTGCAGGACTTTGCACTTGGGCTTGTTCAACTTCATGAGGTTTCCATGGGCTCATCTCTTAAACCTGCTGATGTTCCTCTCGATGGCATCCCTTGCACCCAGCATGTGAACCACACTACATAACTTGGTGTCATTGGCAAAACTGCTGAGGGTGCACTCAATCCCACTCCTCCTAATTCAGTATGTGTGTGTGTAACTAAAAACATCACAATGACCACAGTGTGACTAAATTTGTCTGGAAACCAAGAAAATCTAAGTATATCCTGCTTCAACATTGGTCCCTGGGCATTTGGCTTAGCTGTGTGACCTAAGTGATCCTGGGACTGATTTAAAATCTGCAGCTGTTTTATTATCTGATTTTGCTTTCCTTTCTAAAAACTGTCCATGTTCCATCTGCTAATGTTCTTACTTGGTGACAATGTAACTACAAAAAGGGCTATGCGGTTTGCTACCAAAATGTAACACAAAAGTTATTACCTTCATTGTATGTGTTACATAATGGGGTAGAGGTATCATCTGGGTAGGATTCAGTTTAAATATACTTTAAAGTGGTCTTTAAAAGGAACTAACTCCACTATGCAGCACTTTTATAACACCAGGGAATTCTCATTTTGTGACCACTCTGTTCGATGGATATGAATGTTCAGGTCAGTATTCACAGAAAGCCACATTCAGAGCTTTGAAAGGAAACTATGATATCTTTAGTTTATTATTTAATCAGTGTGGCAGTCTCAGGCTTGGTTTTATACTCATGACTGACTGTTGAAAGCCTGAAAGATGATATTCAGGGGTAGTAGAAAGGGAAGTGGGCTGTCATTTCTCCTATGCATTCCTCTGACCCACCACATGCTCAGACAAGAATGTGATAGGCTTATCTGCATTTTGATTCTATTCAGTAGTCATTGTCTCTGAAAATATGCAAATAAAATAATGATGATCATGATAAAACAGAGCAGGAAAAAAATTCTCTCTATTTAAAGCAGCTGTTTGGGTGCCAGCTGCTTAGTAACAAATAAATCTTTAATGAAATCAAACAATCCAGAAAGATTTATTGATTTCTAACAATTGTTTTAAATACAGTCTGGTAGGCTGGGGTGTTTGCATCCTTTTTTGTCCAATTAGTTCAGTTGGTTTGAGTAAGAGATACTTTGCTATTATCTTAAAAATAAATGCAGCTCACTAGACAGTATATTATTTCCTCCAGAATAATGTGTGGGAGATATGCATAGAATATTATTTTGATGCTATTCCAGCTGTTTAGGGTGAGGCAGCAGTGTGCCTTGTTGAGCCCTTTCACCTCAGCAACTGCAGTTCAAACCCCTTCTGAGATCTTGAGTGAAAAGAATGTGGCATTCTCTCCTTGGAGCCTGTTGAACAGTGGAAAGGACAAGGACCTCTGTGTTTCTGTGGCACTTCAGAGCCTATTTCTGCAGAAGGATAAGAGAGCTCTATGGAAACTTAACTCTTAGGGCTGACCTCTATCTGCCTGTAGTTCTACTCTTGCTAACACTGAGGGGAAATAAATCAACAGTATTGCAAACTGATGGACTAGATGGCACAAGAAGTCCTTTCAGCTCTATTTTCTAGGAACTTAGAAAAAGCTGCTGTTGACTTCAAGACTGATGAAGTTCTATTGCCAGACAAAGCTCTGGCTTTTCATAGAATTGCATATCAGTCATATCAGTACTAGCTGGAAATCCCTAAGCACCTAGCTATTTTCAGGACACCTGCACAACCATTAAAGTATTCATTAAGGGACTGATCCTATAGGGTTTTTAGATTCAGCAAAGACTGTCTCAGATTTCCTGGGAATTTTTAATATGAAGGGATTGAAAGCTGAGATCCAAACATGCATGCTGTATGCAGCGGAACAATATGAAGTTCATTGCTGCTGATTTCAAATGTTTTTTCTCTGCTTCAGTAAGCATGAGAAATATTGTATTCTAAGTGTTGGACACACCTCACAGAACCACAGTACCAAGCTGAGATAACCATTCAAAAGCACAGGCAGCTAAGAAAACAAATGGAGTAGATAATTGACTAAAAACACTAATGTGTTTTCTTGAATGATGTGTTTAGACAAACAAGTGCTGGCATATGATATATTGAAACTAAATGGTAGTTTGAAACTGTAGATGCTCGAGCCCCACATTGTGGGGTATTGCTATCAAAACGTTCACAGATAAATGGCTTTGTTAAGCCTTGGCTCATATAAAAGCTATCCACAGAAGCAGACCTATTGTCATTGTGGTTACTCAAGTGCGTAAGAACTGCTGACAACAAGTGTGCAGAATGGGACTTGAATCTATTTTTGAACTCACATGAAACATATTAGTTTTTCTGAGACCTGCAGTATTTTGGGGGTACGTTGTGCTTCATTCTGCACCCTTATAGTACATTAGGTGTTTGGATCAGTATGTGAAGATGGTAACAGCACATACAGTACACACACATTTCTGCTTCTTTCAGGCATTTTATTCTAACAGATAGCATGGTTCAGGTTTTTCTGTCTCTTCTAAAATAAGTGCTAATCTTTTGTTCATTAATGCACTACTGGTCAGGGGGTTGCGGTGGTAAAGTGTGATCGTTACGTGGAGAAACACGGTACACTTCCTATTATACAATACTTTAAACCCAAACCTGTCACCACCACAGTGAAGCTGGAAGGATGGTGCATCCTGATATTCCTCCACACATTGTGAGGACACTGCAGCCATTGGCTCTTGGCCCCTGCCCTTGCCTGGATGAGGACTGCTGCTGGCTCCCTGCTTCTCTGCCATATGGTCCTCCTTGTTACACCCATGCCTTTGCAAAGGACTGGTTTTGTATTTCATATTTCTTTTTTCCCATCCATCCTTGTTCCTTACGCTTGTGAACCCTACCTGTTATTGTTACATATATATATATAGAGAGAGAGTGTCTAAAGAAAATTCTTTACCTCTCTACTTCCAACCTGAATCCAAATTATTTCTTGGTGAATTTGCTCCTTTCCTTTCTTTTCCTCTCTATTGGGAAAGAGGAGGAGGGAGCAGGGGAGGGATTCTCAGCCTTGCCCCCATCTGAGCTCTTAAGTCCCAGTTAAGGCTCAAACCACCACACTGAACTGTTAGCTGACACTGCAAATCAGTAAGACCATTAAAACCACCAGCCTAGTTCAGCACCTGATAGAAAGCCATTGGCTGTAGGTTTTGATCTACTTTTTCAAGGCTATGCAGAGCAGAAAATCATCTATTAAAATATATGTTACCATCGAGGAAGGTCTTTTTTGATGCTTTAAGTTCATAGTCACAAGGAGGAACAGCTTTCCTGGGATGGCTGCAGAGGTTACCATATCTGACCATGATTTCTCCTTCTTTCAGAGGTAGCTGCCCATGAAAGAGGCTTCACAGATGTTTTCATTTGTTTTGTTTTTTAAATATTTATCCTTGTCCTGGACTTTGATGTATGGACTTAGTGAATGCTGTGAGAACAGCTGCAATGGTGGCAGGATCCTCTGAGAAGGCAAGGGTGATGAGGTGTGGGTGAAAACCCCTTTGACCATCTCCCATTATTAAGCAAAAAAGGGAGACTTTTAAAGTTAGTACTTGATAGGATTGCATTTTGTATTCCAAAAATTTAACTTAAGTTTTCACAGTATTTGTAAGAACACAAACTGCATAATGATTTAACATTCATGGATGTTTTATCTCCATTCAGTGGCAGATATATTGAGAGATATTCAGAAACACTGTTACTACCATAGTAGGGGCCGCAAGTCAGGGTTCAGGCTTCCTTGTGCAACTCATTATATAAACACTTAATCATAGACAATCCTTGAGTTCCAGTTTCTACATATTAGCTAGATGAAAGCTGGAGAGGGAAACAAAGGAAAAAGGAGACTGAATTTCTTTTCAGACTTGCGTGTAGAAGGGATACAAATTCTTTCAAATATCAGAACTAGTAACTCCAAAACACCTTCAAGGATCAGATATAAATTTTATGCACTATCTTATATACAGATATTGCCTTATTACTAACCCCAGATTACAACCTTGTACATGGTAAGAGCCTTTTCTAAATTCTTCAGAGGAGTAGAAACACTATTATTATGAAGATGCACCATAACAGAAACATCTATTAAAAGTAAGGCTTTCACTATTTTGAAGACTAGATGGAATGATCAGTTTAGTATTTCAAATTCCATTGATACAGAAATAAATAGTAGCAGCAGACCTACATGGCTTATGGCTGTAATACTTACATTGCATGACCTAAAGAACTGATCTACAGTCGAGTCTCTGTGTTGTTATATAGAATGTTGGATGTAAACGGTGTTAATTCTACACAAATCAAAATCACAAAATCCATTCTTCCAAGCTATTGTTGAAAGTTGAAAACAAATAAAAATCTTGGTTGACTTGGACATAATATATTTGTTTCCTTCTCTTAAGTTGAATGTAGAAAGCAACAAACTTCACCTGCTGCAAACTGGCTGCATCTTGGTAGCACTCAAAAATATCCACTTCTTTTGTGTTGTAAAGGCAATCTAAATATCAGCCAGGTAAAGCATGGCAAAAGGTCCAGATACAAAGAAAATCAGTGGGCAGAAGCAGTCTGGTCATGTGCAGACTTCTGTAACATATACAACATATACAACAGTTCTGCTCCTGAAGCAGAAACTCAGCTACATCAGAGAAACTGTTCCCTAAAGATGCCTGTTTCTCTCAGTTGGCACGAAAATGTACAGGGCTAACTGGCTCAGGTACTTGCACTGCAGATCTTTAAAGTTACATGAGATCAATCCCGTAAGGCATGACATGTCTCAGGTCACAGCAGGCATCTCTGGAGGGTTTAAGAACAGAGACAGATCTCTAGTTCAGCTGCCTGCCAGGAAGCATGAGACTGTCCATCCTAACTTTTAGGAATATAATTTTATAGTATTCTCATTACTTGAAGAAAGGGCTAAAGTAAGCCCTTTCTTGAGCCCATTGCTTGACTTCCTATTTTCTTAAGTCTCTGCATAGGTAATTTTCCCCAAGCACTTCTGTTTCATAGAATCATACAATGGTTTGGTTTAGAAAGGACCTTTGAAGGCCATCCATTTTCAACATTCCTGATGTGCGTAGGTACATCTTGCACTAGATCAGGTTGATCAAAAATCTGACCAGCCTGACTTTGATGCTTACCACTGAGATGCCCTTATAATTTTCATGGCACAAAATTCTCTCCAAAGCTGGTTAACGTGGCAATAAAAAGTCTCCAGATCTCTAGGGACTGGACTCATGCAACTTTAGCACTTATTTCAACTCACAGCCTTCAACTGCCTGTAGGACATTATCAGATTAAAGGGAGTTTGGCAATATCTTATTTTTATTTTCAGTTTTAATGACATATCTAGAAACTGCTGTAGCAACTTTTTCCAATAGCCAATTAATGCAGTGGACATACAACCAGTATTTTTTCCTGATTTTTAATCACTCTAAAATTACGTTAAAATACTGAGTAGTTTCAGGTGGATTGACTCATCAAGCACTGATATAGGCTGGAAAGTGATAGAGGATTTAAGACCTTCCTATCTTCATTCTATTTGGTTTTTCCTTTCAACATGTAATATGTCCTAGAAGTAAACATCTTTCAATTCCCATGTTCAGGCATGTAACATCCAGCTGTGACTTGGCATCTAAAAAACTTGTGGTGGTGAGAGAAGGCCCAGCTCTCCCTCCCCCACAAAGAAAGAAACCACACTTGATTTGTAAAAATCAAGTTCACGTTTTTTAACCAAATTCTTAAGAAATACCTTAATTCTGTCTACTTAAAAGCATTTACTTAAAATCATTTAGCATAGCAAATTTACATGAGTAAAATTAATTCTGTTTTCAAAACCTTGCAATGTAATTAACTGAGACTTTATTAGAAAAATAATACTTTGCAAGCCAGCACACTATCAACATATTAATACTCTGACCCTTTCTTTGTGAAGCTCATGAATTCAGTTGTGCTACATCTATAGGATGCTGTGACAGAAGTAGAGAAGTGAGGTAATATAGCTCAATTACACCAATCAAAAGGTTGCTGTGCTCAAAGACAAGGATTAGTGTTAATAATTTTTCTCCAGGGAAGAAAATGCTCAATCCAGGTTCCTTTAGGGCCTTTAGATCCTTGTCAGGATGCAGAAAGGAAAGGATTCATGTAACTAGGTCATTTCAGCTTCTTTTGTTTGGCAAGAATGGTCTAGGAGATAAAACATTAGGAGATGCTTTCCTACATAATTGTTATTTTATTATCATTGACTACACTTACTAGGGTTATATAAATGCATTTGTAAATAGAAATTGCTTAAAACTTTAGTGTCTCTCATAAAAACACAAAAAGATTCTTCAGTATTCATTCAAGACTCTAAAATTGTATTTATGTTTATTATATGATGGAATAACTATTATAGATGTGCATATAATGCACAGATATTATTGCATTTCTCTTTATATATGTACATGCTGGTTTTAAAATTGTTTGCTACACTGCAGTCATACAGAGTAGCCCAAGCTGGAACAATACATCTTAGACTTTCTATTCATGTTTAAAATAGGAAACAAGTCTGTCTGCAGTCAGTTTATAACAAGAATTTACCTCCCTTCATCATGACAATAATATTCTTAGAGTAGAGAGAAGTGTAAGTGGAATATGAGATGCATGTGTATCACTTGCAGCTCCAGCAGAAGAACAGCTTTTGTAAGTTTGATGTCACTGATGAGTTTTAAGGAGGATAATAAAGGGAAAAAATCAGAAGGGAATGCATCCAGGCCTGATTAACTTAATCAGGCTGCTGTCAAAGATAGCAAAAACTCTTGTCAGAGCCCTTCTAGCTCCAGTCACAAGTCTGGGAGAGTGGTATTCCGATTTGTCCATCTCCAAATATTTTTTCTCATCTGGTCTCCTTAAAAAATGTACTGATACTATTGCGATGGCTTTGCTGGTTTTCACTGGAATTTCCCTCTTTACATGAAACAAACATCTGAATTAGGGCAAAATATGGTCATACATAATGGAATGCAGAAAGGTGGAGGTAACGGCTGTCAGCCTATTTATATTCTGATACATTATTAACACTTGTCTTGGAGTTCTGTGAAATTTCAGGACTGAAATTCAGTCCCTGATATGTCAATGACAAAAATGTTTCCATGTTGCTAAGATCTTCCTCTGGTAACATGCCACAAGAAGGAGAGTTTGAGGCAGATTCCTGTGTTTTATCATTCACGGTGTGTGTGGCAAATCTTCACTTCATTTATACAGGGCTGGGTCAGATCCAAAATTTGTCACATGTAAATATTTCCATTGTTAAAATTTACTTTTATTTCAGTTATTTTGAATCCTTCAAGTGAATTAGAGATGCTTCTATAACTATGAAAGATATTGTCAAAATATGTGCTGTATCATTTTCCCATTAATGAACATTAAATACTTTTGGATTTATTTTTTTGGGGGGTATACAAGTATTTGTATAAAGGTAAAAATAATAATTCATGTAAAAGATACTGTACATATTGTAGTTTTCTCCAGTTATTGCATGAATATGTTATTAACATGCTTAGGCATTGTAAAGGTTTCATTATTCATCTCTTTTCTACATACTTCTTGTTTCCCTATCCTTATAAAGTTTCTAGTATCTAAATAAATTATGTCTCATTGAAATATTTTTGTGAGAATAAGAGCCATAAAAATTAGGTCTTTGGGGGTATGGATTTTAATGACTTTTTAGCTTGCAAGGTGCATGATTCTTCTCTCATTCACTATAGGTTTGTGATAACAATATAGAAAAGAAACAGTTTGGTTTCTTTTTGTTTCCTTTCTTTTTCCTTTTTTTTTGTTGTCATTGTTGTTTAGAGAGTAAAAATTGTGGTTTCTTATCTTATACAAAACAAACAAAGCCAATGATTTCCAGGGTTATGCAATACGAAGTTCATAAAATGTTCATTTTTAATTGCTCTGTTTTGAATAAATCAGATTTTTTTCCCTATTTTAACTTGTTTTTCACAAGACATACAATTTCTAGATGATAACTAAATGTTCTGTTTTGAAGAAGTCAGAATATAATTTTCCAAATGCATTATGGTGTAGCATTACAATTTTTTGAGACGCATCTTCACATTAGATGTTTCCAAGAATTTGTCTCCTATGAATTCTCATTTCCTAGAAGAAATATGTAACATCAAGTAATTTACTACAGTTCTAACAATGGCTTGTTTTTTCCTTAAAGTATTGTGTTACTATTTATTTACACAGATGAAAAGAAGAGAAAATTCAACTAATGTTAATTACTTGGATGAAACTGATTGTGGAAATACCCAAAAGAAGAGCAGCCAGCAGTGTGACAATTATATTTACAACACTTTTTTGCCTGTCTTTGTGTTTTCATTGGGTGTTGTTCCATTTCAGAATTTTTCTGCTTAATTTTCAGAAGAGCAAATTTTAATACCATACTAACTGTATTTATTACAATATTAACTGTTTTAAACCTTTGATTTCATGTAGTTATGTTATTCAGAAGAGGATGCAGGCACACACATTTGAACAGTTATATTTAAATCTCATTTCAGTCCTGGCCTTTACACGCATAGTCAGAGTATTGGATCTGATTTGCCTCCTAAAAAGGAACTTTGTCACTAATTTCTGATATGAAAGGAAAGCAGAAAATTTGATCAAATGGCTACACTAATCATCTAAAAAAAATAAAATAAAACCTCTCAGACTTCAAGAGAAAGGATGATCATATATAATTTGACAATTAAAAATCTCTTAGAAAGGAAATATAACTTCGGTATGGCTTTTAGACCTTACAACAGGAATAATTTCATTTTGTATTACCTTTAAACAGTTGATTGGACCTGATTACAATAAGTCACTTAGTAGGGACTTCTTGATCTCTTGTGTAGAAGAGATTTATTTTCTAGTCTTTTCAAGTGACATTCATCTAACCAAATGTGGATGTTTCAAATGTATTTCTGTGTTAATCAATATAGCTTTCTTTACAGTCAACACAAGGAAATAAGTATATTCTGAACAATAGATCATTAAAGTAGATATCTATAATAAATGTAATGACTTATGCTTTAGAGGTTCTTATATCTATCTACTCACCCTAAATGGACTCTAGGCTGACTAGTTCAGAGATAAACGTCTCCTTTGTTCATGTCTGAAGTTGGATGAGATGAATCCTGCAGTCTTTGTCTAACTACAAGAATTACAAGCTTACAAAAATGAACTGACATGCTCTTCTCTATGTAAGTATATTTAAGAAAATGAGTGATAATTCTCTAGGTCTGTAAAAACTGTTAAGGGTCATCAGAAAAGAGTAATGATTTATGTGTAGTTTAATCAGCATAGATTCATTTTGTGCTTGAAGTAGTTTTGAGGTTTTCTGTTCAGGGCTACACAATAAGGTCATGAGAAGGGGAGAAGGCAAACCCTGAATCCATTTCCCCTTGTGCATCTTGCATAGGGTGTGAAATTGTGCAAATGTAATTCCAATGAAATCAATCTTTTTAGTATTCTCAGCCTAAGAAATAATTTTGCCCCTTGCTTCGATGTAACACTGCATCTCTCAGCTTATTACCAGCAGTGTGCAGAAGACACAGATGCAAACTTATCAAAGACTAGCCAAGAAAGGGTATCTCTAATTCTTTGATTCCCTTAGGGGAACTCCTTCCACTTAATGCTGTACAATCTAGTTATTTTCTTAAGCTCTCTGGAGGCTTCTGAAATTTATTTCCAAAGGAGTCTATTCATAGCATGTTGCTTTTCTTATATACTGGTTTACATTATTTATTAAGTAGAATTATCATTATATTTTTAATCTTGTCTGTACAAGATATTCCTTTCCACTTAGTATTCCCCTAATCTGAGGTAACCACTTATGGAGGAGTTGAAGGGAGGATAAATGTGTGCTGACTCACTCCTTCAACAGAAAATTCAGTTTAAAATATTCTCATTTCCTCAGTATACAACCATACCTCTATCTCACAGGAATTCTGGTTTCAAAAGAACCTTTTTCAGGCATTAGTTCCATAGAAGCATGGTTTTCAAGTATGCTAACTTTCATTGATTGAAAAAACCCCAACTTGCAGAGTCACATAGTAACACATCAATGGCTAAGCCAATAAAAACAAATAGCATCGTAACTGATCTCCCACAAAGGCTGATTCTTGATGAGTGTATATCATCTTGGGTTCATTAACCTCAATGCAGCTAAATGGATTTTACATCAGCCCCAGATCTAACTTTAATATGTGAATATGTTAAAAACAAAACAAAACAAAAACCTTATTTTTGAGAGATGAGAACTTCTAAGTGTGCTGTTTGGTTGTGTTTAGTGCTTGTTTTTCAGTGGTTCAGTAATTTGGGAATCAATTCTTTCCTTTTACAAATATTTCTGACACTTCTTGACACCCTAAATTCTTCAAGAAAAAAAAAAATCAACTTTCTTAAAAGACTTCTATTTATCTGTTTTCATTTCTGTTCAAAGTTCTTTTAGGGATGGTGAAAGTTGCTAGGCAAATAGTCCTGGATGATGAAATGTTGTTTTGATGTATCAGAGTACAGTAACTGTCCATGACATGCACTTCCTCTTCTAAACTGCCATTTCTGAAACCAACAGCCACAAAATAAGAGGAGAACATAGCATAAAATCTGGCTGCAATTTAATATACTGGGAATAGAGTTTGATGCTTCACTTTTTATGCTTGACATCTCAGTGCTTTATTTCAGAATTGAGTCCTTGTCAAGTCTTTGGATTATTGTGGAAGAATAGGCTCTACCACAAATCTACTTCTGATGACAAAACCATTATAAACACTCTAGGTTTTAAGGTGCTATTATTTGCACATCTCCATGAAAATCAGATATTCAAATTGAGCAGGTAACCTTGCATTTCTTTATTCCTTTACGGTGATATATCACATAGATAGGAGTCCCAATAGTTTACTCCTGCTTATAATTCTTCTCCAGAAGACATGATTGCTGAAAATTTCTGCCATGATGTTTTGTTGTTGAAAGCTAAATAGAAGAATAGATAAATATTCCAACAAAACCAATGAAAACAACTTATAATCAGACTTTGGACTGGAGAAGTAAGTCTTAGTAGTTAGCCAAAACTTTAACCCTTAAAACTGTTTAATAAATAACATTGAAATTTATTTGAAATTAGTTTGACACAGCTCAAACTGAAAAAAATACTGTGTGTTACCTCTTGAACATTTTGCTTATATTTCCTGCCCATTGTTAAGTTATCAGTGATGCAACTGCATAAATTACAGGGGAAACTGTCTTCTTTTGTAGTTAGTCTGCTCAAGAAGAAATAATGTATTAAATCTTTAGCTTCACAGTAGGCTAATACTAGAAGAGTATTTCTGTGATCGGGCTGCCTTTGCTAGTAAGTCCCCAGTTTGTATTTTGTACTTGTGATATTATAGTGTAGTTTATATATTGAATATATCAGTGTATATACACCATCATATCAATGTACATAGTGTTAATAAAGTCAGGCATAAGGTGCTTACAGGTACGTAATAATCTCACTGGGTAATGCTTCAATATGCGTGTTTTATATTAGTGGCCATACTAATATACACAACCTGACACAATTTTCGCTTGCTCTTTACAGCTACTCACCCTGAATAATAATAAAAAAAATGCAGTTAACAATTTTATATATTTTCTGCTTGTTCTTATTTATGTGAAGTGAAGTCTAAGAGTTACTTAACCTATCCTTCAGACAGGAAATGTTCCTTTCTATCTCTGGGTACACCTAAAATTGAGATAAACTTGCTCAGGTTCAGGAATTGCTTTGCCATGACTGTATAGTAAATTTGATGAAAAGCAAGATAATTGGGTGACACAGAACTACACAGTACTCATGTCAGACAGTTTCTGGTAATCAGACTACCTTGATATTCCTCCTTTATCCTGTGCTGTACAACATTCCCATGTCTAGACATTACTTGCTGGATATTAGATGGTGCATTTCAAAACTGTGCCAAGGACCATGTTAACAATTAAGTTAGCAACACTAACACCTGTGTTATGCCACTATTTAGTTTATTTATAGAGATGCAAATGTAAGCTGCACCAGTTTTTCTTTTACAAAGCAGGGTAGTTTCAGAAAGACTAGAACGACTGCACCTTTAATGGGCCCGAGATGTCTAACGGAAGGTGAGAGCTGTAGGACAGAGATGACTAAATTTCAAGGCATGTGCAACAGAAAGGTTCTATTTAGCTTCATGGAGAACATCTCCAGTTGATTAAAGACAACTACAGCTCATTTGACTCCACCCTGTGTATATCTCCTGATGGAGTCGGGACTCCTTTGTCATCATGACCGTCACTCAAGCTTGCATTAGTGTTCCAAAAGGAGGAATTTGAAAGTTTTCATATAGAGAAAATAGAAACTGTTCAAGATAGCATTAGTATCTAGCTCTGTCTTTCAAATAAACAAAAATAAAATTAAAACCCCTAAGCTCTAAACTGTTTGCCTTGGAAATATACTAAAATACAACATGTTACACAGGAAAAGAAGATACACAGTACCAGCTAGCCTCAGCTATTGCCCTCCACTATTTTTTTTCTGGACACTAGCATGAGGAGAACAGAAGTGAGTCTGAGGTGTAGAGATCAACTAGTAAGTGCTGCTGGGAGGTGTCATAGAAGCTCACCAATGGGCACACACTGGAGGGCTCAATGTATCCTTCTAATCAGCTCAAGGGCTTCCAGGTCAACAAGGACAGGAAGTGATGGATGCAGAGAGAGTCAGTTCTATTTTCAGATGAAACAAATTCTCAACTCAGGATTGCCCAAGAAAGGTTGGATGGTCAAATGGGAGTTCACCACCAGACCATAAAACACTATACACAAGTTAAGCTCTGTAAGGGGGATGTTTTTTCAGTACTCAGGAAGATCTACCTAGGTGACCTACGTGATGGACAGTGACAGCCGATTCACACAAAAGCACATTGAATCTTTCTATAGATGATGTTTTGCTGCTTTCACTTTCTGGTTATTTATTATTCAATTTTGGTAAGGGATGGCATTAGCAGATGACTCAAGAGTATGGTAAAACCATATGGTCTCACACTTGTGTTGAAACTGAGGACAGATTCTCAAAGTATTGCTTGTTCTTCTTACTGGTGAGAATGAAGAATGTCCACTGTGATCACATAAGTGTCCTGGTTAGCTATGGCAGCAGTTGCATGGTTAAACCAAATAAGATCCAGAAATAGGACAGAGCTCACCCATAGAAAGGACTGAACAGAAACTTTTTCACTTTCCATGCCATTTTTCTAGCAGTGAAATGTACATATCTTGATATAAAATAGCATTGCTTTATCCACAGGGGAAAAAAGGCACTGTAGGTTGAATTGAAGCACATTCAGGTAGCCACTGACCTGTGATCATGACACATGAACAATCACTCAAGACAACAGAGTGGGATGAATGGCAGAGATGTCCAAGGACTATACCCATTTTCAAAAAGGAGGACTCCATTTGCTACTGACCTGTCAACCTCACCTCTCTGCCTGGGATGATCATGGAACAGATCCTCCTAGAAGCTCTCATAAAGCACATGGAGGACAGGGATGTAATTCAAGGCAGACAGCATGGCATTAGTAAGGGCAATTTCTGCCTGACCAATCTAGTGGCTTTCTGCAATAGAGTGACTATATCAGTGGACATGGGAAGGTCAATGGATGCCATATGCTTGGACTTTTGCAAAGCTTTTGTGATGGTCCCCCATAACACCTTCTCTCTAAGTTGGAGACATATGGATTTGATAAGTGAACTGTTTAGTGGATAAAGAATTGGCTCACTCAATGTCAAGATGAAGATGGGTGACAAGTATGGTCCCTCAGGGGTCAGTACTGGGACCAGTACCTTTTGATATCTTCATCAGTGTTATAACAGGGGAGATCAAGTGCACACTCAGGAATTTTGCAGATGACATCAAACTGAGTGGTGCAGTCGATATGCCAGAAGGATGAGAAGTTATCTAGAGGGACCTGGACAAGTTGAAGAAGTAGGCCCAGATGAACCTTTTAAGGGGGGAGGCTGTGATAGAGAGCAGTCCCGTGGAAAAGGACTTAGGGTGGACGAAAAGCCAAACATGAGTCAACACTGTGCACTTGCAGCCCAGGAGGCCAATTGCATCCAAGGCTGTGTCAGAAGTGTGGCCAACAGATTGAGAAAGATGGTTCTGCCCCTCTACTCTGCCCTGGTGTGACCTCACCTGAAGTACCGTGTCCAGCTCTGGGGCCCTCCACACCAGAAGGAAATGGATCTGATGCAGAGGGTCCAGAGGAGGGCTACAAACATGATCAAAGGGCTGGTCATCTCTCCTACAAAGAGAAATTGAGAGAGTTGGAGTTCAGCCTGAAGAAGGGAAGGCTCAAGGGAGACCTTAATAGTGATCTTCCAGTACCTGAAAGAGACCTACAAGAAATTTAGGGAGGGAGTATTTACAAAGACATGCAGCACCAAGAGAAGAGAAAGTGGTTTTGAACTACAGCAGGATAGATTTAGATTGGACATTAAGAAGAAATTCTTTAGTGTGAGGTTGGTGGAATGCTGGAACAGGTAGCCCAGGGAAGGTAGTAGAGGTCCCATCCCTGGAGACATTCAAGGTCAGACTTCATGGGTCTGGGACAATCTGATCTAGTTGGAGATGTCCCTGCTTACTGCAGGGGTGTTGGTCTAGATGGCCTCTGGATGCCCCTTCCAACCCAGAGCATTTTATGATTCATTCTATGATTCTGTAGCTAATCATGTCCTCTTTAAAAGACATCACTTCCCACACTAGAAGAGTCTGTAACAACAAGCTAGGATATTATTAACTCAGGTGAATGTCAGTGAATAACAACTGTTTAAAGGGCTTTTCATTAGCTTTGTCTAATACACTAATTGACCAGACATGTCTCATGAGGAACCTACATTGGTAAGATGGACCTTGGAGAAAAATATATTACAAGAAAGAAATTCTGAAGGATTCCCATTATCTAAAATATCACATATAGACCACTGCCAAAAATTATTGTCACATGTTTCTATTTTTATTTTGCATTTTGTGCTTGGTTAACCTACCAACATGCTGGCCTGTCCAAAATGCAAAGATCATTTTCTATACTGAGTCTGTATTGTTTTTCACCTCTTGGCATCAAATCCATGCAAAACACTGAATATATTAGAAGACAGGTTTTTGATCCTCTAGTTTACCTCAGTTGCAGAAATGAAGGTGTTTGCCTCATTTCAATAATTCTCCTCCCAGTGGAGGCTCACAGTAGAACCATTATGATGATGAGGTTCTTCTCCCTGTCTCTGAGCCATTGTCAAATATTTTTTCCACCTACATAATGAAGTGAGAAATAGTATGAGATCTAAACTGATATCAAAATATATGGAGTTTTTTGAGGTCACAACTTTCAATTCTCTTTTGCATCTGCAACCCACCTTAGGTTTTAGCACCCTACCTGGATGAAGCAGAAAAAAAACCCCAAAACAAAAACAACAAAAGAAGAGAAAGTTTCTGTTAGCACCTTGCTATTCAGTTGCAATGGTAGTACAAACGTGAGTTGTAGCTTTGTATTCCTTTCTCCAGGCTCTTGGTAAAATGCAAGAAAGGCCTATGAAGAAGTTGCAGTGGTGGCAATGATTAAATGCAGAACACTAGAAAAGAGAATGATGGTATGTGCTCTGTGATATCAAGTATAGCTAGGTGGTGTGTGCTACAATGTATAGCACAGGGATGAAAATTTTTATTAGGAATAATGGAGTCTAAAATGGATGTGACTGAAAGAGTTTGAGAACTCAGGGGAACAGAGAGAGTTCTACTTCTTAATTTAGGTTGTATTCACATTTAGATGACTACTACATGCAAAAGTCTTGTTTTTTCCTTTTTTTTTGCCAAACGTCCTTCTGGGTTTTTTTTTGCTGTTGTTGTTTGTTTGTTTGTTGTTTGTGGGGTTTTTTGTGTGTTTGTTTTGTTTTGTTTTTTAATATGTGGTGAGTATGGACATTTTTTCTCTTTCCTGCTTACTTACAGAATGGAAGATCTGCCTCAGCAGGAACCTTTTATATTCCATACCTTAATATACTGAGGAAAAAATTCTCCTTCAAGACAGAAATTTCCTCTCCACCTTTCAGTTTCAAGATATCTTGAAGTCCTGCCATGCTGGCAAGTTAGTAAGGGCAAGCATAGATCACAAAAGGTTTCCAGTGTTTTGCTAAAATATTTTTTTAACCCACTTCCTCATGTCTGATACCAAATGCAGATATGTGAACAAAGGACTTAGTGAGGGACAAAAAAAAAACCACCCACCAAAAAAAAACCCCAAACCAACACAGCCAAAATGATTCTATTTCAACCAATTCTGGGCATCAAATCTTTCTTTCCCAACCTTATCAGTCTACACTGAAAGTCTAGAGGTTGTCATGCAATTGCATTTGCACACTTACAAGTGTCGAATGTATTACTGGATAAAATTGCCAGACAATAAGAGACCAGAGGTATAAAGAGGCTTGGAAATAACCTGGGAAGTTATGGCCCTCCCTCCACAGGCCAAGCAGGGAGACCAGATGTTTTCAGTCAAAATGAAGAAAACTGCTTAGTGCAGGGGCAAGCAGGCCAGTGTTTTAGGAAGTCTTTCAGTGTAAGCCACTTGTATGTGCCTTTTAATGAATAAATAAGCTGCCACCTCTCTTTTTAAAGGGTGACTAACCAAAATGGTGTTATCTAAAAACTACTTAAAATTTAAACTTTAATGAACATTTTAAAAATGTATCTTTACAGTACTAAAACTAATACACATGTTTTTATGGGGAAAAAAAAATATAAGATGATGTTCTTTATATTTTGCTGCTATTCATGCTTTGATCATTTATCTGGATAATTAAACAGTATCACTGAGAAACCAGATACCAGAAATCTGATATTAATCCATCCCTCTTAATAGCAACACAAAGGCACTGGGGTGGAAAGCAGCCTAGTCTTCTTAATCCCCTTTTACCAACATTTCGACATCAGCATATCTCATTTATTTTCAGAAGTGATCCAAGACAAACTGTTGCTGGCTTAAGTCTAATTTAGGCTTTAAATCAAAATATATTATGAAATTCAAAAATAGCCAAGATTACCAAGATTTCTTGAGGGAATGATTCACAACCAGCTCATGTCCCTCCAACAGGACAGTGAAATGATTGTTGCATGTCTGCATCTCTTTAAGGTACACACTTTGCTTTGAATTAAAAGGAAAAGGCAGGATTACAGTGGAAACCTTGATCCCACTGCCATACTTATCAGGTATATGTTAATGCTAGTCTGAGCAACTTCTACAGACATTAATTCACCTGCCAGTACTGAAAAGTCCAAGTCTATTCTGTCCTCTCCCTTGTGTTCTTGTGTTCAGTATTACATGAGCCTTGTTGTCCCCTTCAGTGCTTTAATTTCCATACTATCCTATAGCATTCATTAGTCACTGATGCTCCCATAACCCTCTTCTACATTTTAAGGCTGCTGGACTTGGGCATGCATTTAATTTGACATATACCACAGCAGTTATAGTGGTGGATAAATATCAAAATGGGAAAGTAGCATCCTTCTCCATTCTTTGCTTCCTCACTGCAAATAACTTAAATGAGATAAACAACACATAACCTTACTGAGTATCATCCTCAGGTTGTGCTCCTGAGTGCAAAAGTACTTGCACATTGCCAACCTGGTGTCATGAATTTGAGCTCGCTCTTAGCTTGCAGTGAGGCAGGTCCAGTTGTCACACTTTCTTACAGGAACATCATCACCTGAAGTACAGTCTCAGGCTGGTGCTAGGCACATTGGTTCTAAAGACCCACTAGCTACAGATACTGGCATTTTTGAATCATGAATGACAACTTTGATCTTGATATTTATTTGACTGTTGTTTGTGCACTGTTTACTGTCAGATTGTTGCTTTAGTTACTGCTGACATTCATCTATGCATACTAAATCTGCAACATTTTGGGTTCCTGGATGAAAGACTAAATTTATTATGACACAAACAATAGAAACCAAGTTAAGTCACCTAGTTTAACCCCAAGGTGGTGTCTTCTAGTTATTAAGAGTCTTAAGGAGGACCTGAGAAGACATACAAGTCCATAAACCTTACCTACTACTTACAGTTTTCAAAGAGTACATAACGGAGTAGAGGCCATGTGTAGTCACAGCAAAAGTGCGAGGCTCTTCACCTTGTTTTCATGGCTGTGTCATCAGAGACACATGTTTTAGCCCAGGAACCTTCAGGAGACTGCTGTTTTCTCAGGTATATTTTATTAAGTGTTAGTGCAACCAAGCACTGTACAGATGGGGGAATCCATCACTCTATAAAATAATTAGCTTGCTATTTCAATGACAAGAAAAATTGGCAACATGTAGGCAGCAATCTGAGGTGCTGCCTTTACCTTCCTCTTAATTTGTGCATTTGTACAAAAATAAGAAAATGTTTTTACAGGATAGGCCAACAGTGCCACAGGAGTTAAATTAGAGCATCCTTAATTAATATGTCAGAACATAAGAAATTATGAAAATATGTGCAATTAAATTCTTGCTCTAAAAACAGGATTATAAAGTGTGACTAAAATGCATCAGAGCAGCATTTTGTTGTTGTTGTTCCTTTTATTTTTTTCTCCCTATTTTTTAATTAAAATTTTAGGGTTCTGGCATCTTTGCACTATATCTTGTTTATCTGTCACATGACTGGGCTAATAAATGGGTCACCCCAAAAATTGTACACTGTTTGTGGAGCTGAAAAGAATTTCCCAGTTCTATGAGTACACTGTTCTTTTCAGGCTAATATACAGTACTAATATCTTGACACTATGGCAACCTACATTCTCAATAATAAGAAGGTACTTGAGACAGGTGCTTGAAAGAGCAAACATCTTACATAAATTAAATTCCTGGTTTTGTCTACATGGCTTCAATTTTCACAAACAGTGAACAATTCTGAGTATTCCAATTTTCCATGGCTCAAACTCAGACATATTCAAAGGGTCGGATTTTCTCATTTTCAATGTACATGGAAGATCCAACTTCTTCAAAATGCCTGAACACCTCTTTTCTTCCCCTGCCAATCATACATGTCACTTTGAATGTTAGGTCACATCTATGCAGTGATTAACTTCACAGACTATTTTACAATAGATATTTTTTTGCTGTTGCAATCTGTTCTTTTTGTATGTGTGTGCTGTACTTTCTTTAAGGGAAAATATGATGAAAATTTTTTGTCTCATCTTTATGGAAGATTTTAATTCTCAGACTGTGGTGTAGAAATGCACTATAGACTAAAACGGATGTAAAACCTCATGAAAAATGCAAATCATCTCTATAAAACAAAAAGGACATCGTCCTTATAAAATCCCACCTGGTGATGAATCATATTAAATATTATTTATTCAATTATTCAGTATACAATCGAATAATACTCTCACTTCTTCCACTATTTGACTTAACAAAAGTCACCACCTCACATTCCAATTCTATTGCTCCTATCCTCAAAGAGTTTCAATATCTTGAACCCAGCCTGGACAGCAGCCTTACAGGGAGAAACATACAGATGCTTCCAGCAACAAAATAAAATCTATAAACTACATAAAATGAAGTAATGATTGTAGGAAGTGGAATTTTCAGTTCTTGTGTTTTTCTAGCATTCAACTCTTCAAAGAAATGGCAAACATTCTATTGGCTAACGTTTAACCTAAACTATTAGGTCCAATCTCACACACTCAAATAAATCGCAATGTCTTTTCAGTTAGTTTGCACTTTCATTTGATGTGGTCTTGAGTAATTAGGAAAACAATTCACATTTCAAGAGGAGATGATATGAAGTATTATTCCTGTGATAATTACCAAGCTACAGTTCAGTTTTCCTGGCTCCCACCAGGTCATCAGGGCACAAAAGAGGACACCATGAGAGCATTAATGAGCTTTCATTGAAGATGTTAAAAAGCTTGTATTGATCTGTTTGTCCAAGAAGGAGATATTTAAGCCTTTCTGCTGAGGGCAGGAGAGACAGAGATTCATATCACAAAGCCTTTCATCCAACCCCTTCTGTTTCTGGCTTCAATATTGCCCAGTCTCAGCATGTCTGGTTCTAGAGGTCACACTTTTAAACTTTCACAATGGTTATTTTCATTTTCTCTTTCTTCTTTCTGTTTAAAAAAAAAAAAAAAAAAAAAAAAAAAAAGGAAGAGGAAGAGAGAAGATAATACCCAGTGTACACTTAACCTTTACTACAGGAATCTCTTTACACAGTGAGCTATTTCTGAGAGCATGCTTCAGTGCAGTAAGATCTCCCTTCTCACTGTATACCACTCACACATATCTCAATTAAATTAAGAGCAGTCCAGGTAATGCAAAGACCAACTCAGTGCAAAACTTTGGTCATATTTTGAGAGCAGATCCAATCAAATAACATTTTAGGGAGTTCAGTTGGACTTTTCTCTCTAACTTCACTGCCTTTTTTGTGAACTCCTGCACTTGCTATTTCTAGCTGGGAGTATAAGTGGAAGAATTGTAAGGTTGCAAAATCACCAGTTCTTCTGGTACACCAGAGGAGATTTATTTCTGCAGGTAGGGCAGGCAAATCCTGTCCTGTTTTCAGCTGGTTCTGAACACAATTTCCTACTCATCAATTTTATCAGCTTTCCTTTAAATGCCTTAATGAACTGTCAGTGAGTATTCCCAGTCTGTCTGGTGTAGTATTTGGGATAAAAATTCATGCAACTTCTAAATCTGTATTTTACTTTCTTATATTTGTCATTTGAGCCAGCTATTGTCTGGTTCTGCAAGGTTATATCCCACTTTTCACTGTATTTCACTCATATTCATCTTGGGATGAGCAATTCAGTAAGCTGAGATAAGATCTGCTTAATAACTGAAGTAAAATAAAATATAATAATAAGTATAATAATAATTGTAACCAAAAAGGAAGGCTATAACAAAAAAAGTGAGATAAATAAATTAAAAAAAAAAAAAAAAAAAGACAAGTGATGCACAATGAAAATGCTCACCAATTTCTGACCAATGCCCAGGCAGAAATCTACCCCACCTTGGCTGGCTTCCTCCGGTCCATAAACTGAGCATGACAGCCTATGGTACAGAAGAATATCTCTGCCTAGTTCAGATCAACTGTCCTGGTTATGCTCCCTCCTATCTTCTTGCGCACCCACTCACTAGCAGAACATGGGAAACTGAAAAGTCCTTAACTTAGGAGAAATGCTACTTAGCAACAACTAAAATACCAGTGTTCTATCAACATTATTCTCACACTAAAGACAAAACACATCTCTGTACCAACTATTAGGAAGAAAATTAACTCAATCTCAGCCAGAACCAGGTCACAAGTTTGTGATGGAAACTTTCAGTAACAGTCATTTCTTTGAAAAAAAGAAAACAAAACAAAACAAAACAAAAAAACAGACAAAGAGACAGCAAACATAAAACACAAATAATACCATGTTCATAATCCAGTTGCAAATTTGGGCTCTGTCTGAATGCTGTTTTCACATTGTGCTTTGCACATGAAACAAATGGATTCTCAAGGGAATATCGATGTATGCTAAACCATGGCGGTGAAGTGCTAACATCTTGTTGGTGTTGAAGAAAACTGATGGGAAAAATCTGTATAGGGTTCTAGGCCAGATTGGCAGATGAGGAAATAAGATTTTCTGATCTATCTGTGCTCTTTGGCAACAGAAAGACATTGTTGTCATACCTATTCCATGCAAGGACTCAGCTGAATGATGGGTGATTAAGGAGTTAAGTTAATGTTGAGGGATATAATTTTTGTATTTAGGAAATGAGTGGTTAAAACCCCTTTAGTCTGGCTGTCATTTTGGGATCTGCAAAAGGTGTACCACTTTGCCCTGAACTGACCTTTTCCTTAAGCTTGTTCAACATTAATCTGTTCCTTACTAACTTTGTGGCTGGTCTAAGTTGCACCACTCTCACTGTTCCACTGTATGTTTCAATTAATTAAGAGATAGTCCCTCTTCTGCAGAGTCGGCAGAGACAAGCAGCTTTGCAATTTTGGAAGCATGGGCACTTTTCTACTTTGATATCTCTTTATCTAATTTCTTGATGAAAATATTCTGATGTCTATAATGTATTCTTGTGCAAATCTACACTTGCAAAATTCAGAATTCTTGTCTGGTTTTCTGGCATCAGTTGTATCCTCAGAAAGAACAGCCTGTAAATGCAATAGACCAAGACAGTTCTCTCTGCTGAGTTAATTTTCCAGAAGTCCCTATCCATGAGGAGAGTGAAGCAACAAAAACAACTGCCACGTGTGGCATGTAAATGTTTGTTGGTAGACTGGTTTTGTGAAAACAGATTTCATATCTTGTCATTGGAGAATGCACACACAAATCACACTCACAGCAACCCAACACAGTAATCTCCACTACAGGGACAAAACTGACAAAAAAGTATCATATACATCTCTGCCACATGTGGTGACCACTTAATAAAGATATGGAGGAAAGATTCAGGAACAAATAAAATTGGACATGGATAGAAAGTAATGACCCTTGTTGAGTGACAGATGAGATTATGTGGATGAATATTAAATGTGAAGGGACTGAATTATTCATGAAAGGTTCAAGGTAAAAGGGTTAACCTGATAATATCCTCTTAACTGACATCTTACTCAGGGAAGAAATCTGAGGTCTGTAGTATCATAGAATCATAGAATGGTCTGGGCTGGAAGGGACGTCCAAAGGTCATCTAGCGCAACCTCCCTGCAGTTAGCAGGGACATCCCCAGGTAGACCAGGCTGCCCAGGGACTTGTCAAGCCTCACCTTGAATATCTCCAGGGAAGGGGTCTCAACAGCCCCCCTGAGCAACCTCCTGTTCCAGTGCTCCACTACCCCCATAGTAAAGAACTTGTTCCTAACATCCAATCTAAATCTGCCCTTCTCCAGCTTAAATCTATTGCCCCTTGTCCTGTCCCTGCAGGCCTTTGTAAACAGACTCTCCCTATCCTTCTTGTAGGCTCCCTTCAGGTACTGGAAGGCTGCTATTAGGTCTTCTCCAAGACTCCTCTTCTCCAGGGTGAACAACCTTAGCTCCCTCAGCCTGTCCTCATAGCAGAGGTGCTCCAATCCCTTGATCATTCTCATGGCCCTCTTCTGGAATCACTCCATCAGGTCCATGTCCTTCTTGTATTGAGGACTCTAGACTTGTACACAATACTCCAGGTGAGGTCTCACCAGGCAGAGTAAAGTGGCACAATCACCTCTCTGGATCTGCTGGCAATGTATCTTTTGATGCAGCCTAGATGTGATTTGCCTTTTGGGCTGCAAGCACACACTGCCTGCTCATGTCCAGCTTCTCATCCATCAGCACCCCCAAATCCTTTTCATCGGGGCTGCTTTCTAACACCTCATCCCCTAGTATGTATTTGATAGTGAAGATCGTTCCAGCCTAGGTACAGAACCCTGCACTTGCTCTTATTGAACTTCATCAGGTTCACCTGGGTCCACCTCTCCAGCTAGTCCAGGTTCCTCTGGATAACATCCTGTCCCTCTGGTGTATCAACAAAACCACTCAGCTTGGTGTTATCTGCAAACTTGCTGATGGTGCACTCAATCTCACTGTCTATGTCACTGACAAAAATATTAAACAGTACAGGTCACAGTACAGACCCCTGAGGGACACCACTTTTCACTGCTCTCCATCTGGACTTCAAGCTATTGAGCATCACCCTCTGGATGCTACCATCCAGCCAATTATTTATCCGCTGAATAGTCCACTCATCAAATCCATATCCCTCCAATTTGGCAAGCAGGATGTTGGGGGGGGGGACCATGTCAAAGGCCTTACAGAAGTCCAGGTAGATCACATCCATAGGTTGTCCCTTATCTACTGAGATAGTCATTCTGCAAGAAAAAAAAATACTAAATTAAATACAAAGATATAAACACCAATATAGAAAAATATCCTTTTTTTCATAGTTTATGCCACCATTAGCATGGTGGCACCATTAGTGAGAGACCAGTCTTAAGCACGAGCAAAGGGACTCTCAGAAAATTAATTACTCTGTAGCCATTTAGATCTCCAGATTTTACAATGTCAAATTATTGTAATACTAGTTATCCAAAACCTGTACAGAGCTCTGAAATAACATCAGTTAGCCCTGTGATGTTTACTGTTTCTTCAAGAATATCTAGAGAGCTGGTGTGTTGTGCAAAGACCTCTGTGTAAAGTAACAAACTTCAGGATGAAGTTGAGGCAAATACAGACTGCTTCTGAATAAAAGCATCAATTCAGGAGTTTAACACAGTAAACTAGTAGGCTTTTACTTAAGCCCTTTAGATTTATCCTAACTTTCTTGGAAAGCCCATAAGAGAAAAATGTAACATCTACCCCAGCATGGAGAACTGAAGTGTGCTTCTCCAATTCTAGCTACTGCAAATATTAACTTTAATCTTTAATTGTTAAATACAAGTCATCCGTTGACACATATCATTTTAATAACTCCTTTACACATTTCCTCAAATAAACATGCTCACTTTCATCACCATAGTTTTAAATTTCTGACTGAAACAAGGAGAACTGATCAAAAGTACTTTCCTGTCAGGTGGAGAAGGTCAGGCACCTCTGATGGTTCAGCTGGTGTATTAGTGGCCTTTACTAAGATACTGCAGTGAGATATTAATCACTGCCTCCTGTAGGAGTATAAGAATATACATTTTTCATTAAGCAAGAGCGCTTTCTGTTAAGACCTGGGAGAAAAAAGATCATAGAGATGGAGAAAAAAATTTTAAAAAATTAAAAAGAAAGAAAGAAAAAGTATGAGCTGTGAGGGACAAAGACAGTGAAAATATGCATAGATATTACATAATGGAGTGCTACAAACTGGTAGATACATAGAAAGAAAAAGACAGTATGTGAATGGTACCAATAGATGTATACTCTAGGAAAGTTAGTCAAATGAGCTGATCACCAAAGTCAAAGATTTCTGCTGACTTCATTAGGATTTAGGCTTGTCTCAAAGCACATAAAGTTGCTCCTGCAGAAAGCACTGGTGTAGAATCAGACCTGCACTGATAATTTTGATATCAGTTTTCACCCTCTTGGTAACAGTTATTTATAAAAAAACCTGAAAGAGCAAAATCAACTGTTGAAAGAATTACAGCAGTGCCAGAAATCCCTTAGTCCCGTCAGTTTTAATGTCTGTCTACCAGTCTGTTTTTCACGACACCTCTCTAAATGAATCTTTCTGTACACTTGGAGCATCAAACAGACCAAGAGGAGCGCAAGGTGCTTGACATGTTTTTCTCAGGATTCAAATTAAAACCCTGACTTGAGATTTTATTTTAAATAGTGCCCTACTTCCTTATTTTGCTGAAATCAGATGGTTGGGAACTTGCAAGCTATACACACTCTTGCTTAATGAAAATTGTATATTCTTATATAAAGGTTAACAGAGAGGCAGGCATTTCTGAATCCAAGTTCTCATTTAAGTTTGAAATTTAAAGGCTTCCCACTCTTCTTCACTTAACAGGAAACACACACAGCACCACCTCTTCTGCTCAACGTCCAAAATTAGTACTTTGTGGAACTGGGCTCTATGCTTGACCTTAATCAGTGTGTATTTGGATTTAACCATCCTTTCATAGGATGATTCTTGCAGCTGTAGGAGCCTAGGTTGTACTTGATAGTTCTCCTTCTGCAAAACATCAACAGACAAATCTAGCCAGGTCATACATTGATTAGTACCCTTGATTAGCTGAATAAGATCAGTTCTCTGTTTTGGCACAAGAAGTAAAAGTATTTCCTTTAAATCCAATTACTGTTTGCAGAGTGGAAAGCCTTTTGGGGAACTTTAAATAAGGTCTGTCCCATAAAATGCTGTCTGCCAAAACTACAATTAGCCACTGTACACAGAAAAAAGGGGGAAAAAAAAACCAAAAAAAAAAAAAAAGAAAGATATGGGAAACAAATTAAAATAAAACAAAAAAGGCAGCTGCTTTTTTTTTCCCCCCTTTTTTTTTTTTCCTTTTTTTAAAATTTTCTCTCACTAACCTTCTTCCTGGTGTAGAACAGGGACTACCCATCAAACTTTCCAACTACAAACAACTTCTTGTAGTGGCAAAAAAAGTTGGGATTATCCTTTGATTTTCAGATGTGAATGGTGTTGTGTTTCAAGGTTGTTTGTTTTTTTTTTTTCAAACTTAGGAAGCTGAGCTTGACAGGATTTTTTCTTAATATTCTCTCCTCTTTTGCCTCTCAAATGGTCTACATGATTTTTCTCCTCTGGGATATAATTTATGGGAGGAAGATTTCAGAGATTTGTCCTACAATAACCTGCAACTTTGTGATTATTCACTAAAGTGGAAGAAATTTAGATTAAAATCAGTTCACCATATCAGGTACTAAGGAGATCTGAACATGAATCTTCAGTATCCCAAGTGAGTCCTGTAATGGAAGAATAATCTGGATTGCAGGGAGCATTCAAAGGAATGTGGCAATCCTATGGTGCTCTTATTCTTCCTTTCTTTTAATGAGAAATACCTATACATTTTGGATAATTCTGGCATAGATGTTTTTCACAGCTATTTGTTTTTGATGAAAGTGCTTACTCCACTGAAACTATTCAAGCTCTATGGCATAACAGAGGTAAGAAGCTGGTCCTCTCTACATAAAGCAGGAATAATTCCAGTGTGTATGGGGAACACAACTTCATTTGCAATTATGATGTTGTCAGGAGATCCTCAAACAAAAGATACTGGAAAGTGTAAGTGGAAAATACACTAAGTCTTTACAAGGAACAGAATTGAGTGTGTACATATACCTGATGGCATATTTTCACTGTAAAGAAACTTAGTGTGTGTATATGATACTTTAAGACAACATTTTCCCTCTTATTAGGACTAGCGATCTCAGGAATACCATTTCCTCTGTGCCATATAGTGCTCAGATATTGCAGTTTCCAGTATTTGTTGTAATCAGAGTGTCTGATTCAATTGTTTGGCTATCTTTGGAGGGTGAATGTGATAAACAGGAGGAACATAACCCAATCTTAAAAGCAATGGGAAATAAAGAACAGGCCCTGTTATAATATTTTTTTTTTTGGACACCTTTGGATGGTTATTTCATAGAATACTAGCCTCCTAACCGCTTCTAACCTATCAGGCCAGGTACGTTATGGATGACACTATGGGTCTCTGTTTCTGTATCTGCTGAGGTGAAAAAGAGCACAAGAGTTTATGTCAAAACACTAACCTATCTCTTTCTTTCCCCACAGATGTAGTACCACTCCACCTGTAGCTCAAAGCATCTCTCCCCTACTCAGGAAGAGCTCGGTCCTGGCCAAGTCTCCAGGACTATATGGATGAAATGTTTCTGCTACCTGGAAATTGAATGCTTCCCTTCCATGTACATATGCAGTATGTCTTGTGGATACTTCTGGCCTTGAGCAAAGATTTCACCCAACACTTAGCAACACAAAGCAAAAGCAGTTGCTAAGCCCAAGTTATGAAGCAAGGAGAGTGCAGGGTGGTCCTACTGTCCCCACCATGCCTACCTGCACTCTCTGAGGCTCTTTCTGTCCATCTGAGCTACTCTTGTATGGAGGGGAGTTAGAGCAGTGGAGAGAAATCTGGAATGTGTTCTGTGCAGCACATTCCTAAATTTCTTTCTCAGAAATTTATGCAGAGTGATCCTGATATACCTGAGACCAACTGTTACATATGCTGTGGAGAGAGCTTGTACTAACCTGATAAATTTGGTGAGTCAAGGATGTGATACATTGTACACAGGCCATCTGCACTATTGAGATGTCCTTAGGTAGCCATCAGCAAGGAACTTCCAAGGAAGGAAAAGACAGACATCTAGCAAATAAAGGATATGCATTAGCCTAATGATGAGCATTGTCTTGATTACCAAGCATAGCAGAATCAAATTCCTTCTCACAGTCTTTCTCCAATATGGTCTTGGCAAATACCACTTTTTATAGAAGAAAAAAATCACTAGGTAAAGTACGGCAGATGATAAAAGACTATTTTCTGATACTGTCCAATTAAATAAAAAATAAATAAATTTTGCTGTCCTCAATTAAAAGCAGGGGGAAAAAAAAAAGAGATACGAAATGCTTGTACTTGATGAAGCATAAAAAGAAGGTTTCAGACCAGCCAGAGGCTGGGTTCACAGAATACTGTCAAGGTCCCAGATTTATTCTTGACAGCATTAGTGCCAGGTCCACTATTTATGTTGCTTTAATCAGTCACACTTTTAAAATCACCTATGCTCAGCATTTATATCAGTGAGGTGATAATAATGCTGTCAGGCACCGATATCGATAATTGTGTCATAATCTAAACTCTTAATCTTTTCCTATGCTTGCATTAATGAATTTTCAAGACAGCAACTACTGCTACAACAAGAAAAAATAAAGATGGTTCTGAGGATGTTGATTGGCCTTGGAGAAGAAAAAAACCACAACCCTCTTTTTGCTCTTTGAAAACAATTTTAATTTGCCTTTAGTCTCCTCTTTTCCTGTCTGACTTTGAAGACATTGTCATCACATCCCACTGATTTTCTCACAGGCCACTTACATGTCTGAAAATATTTTTAGGCTCTGTGGAAATGTGAGGCAGGTAACCTCTTCCCTAAATGATTGAGGGGAGAGTGAAAGCGAGAAAGAGACAGAGAGAAAACAGAAACTTCGGTCTGGTTCTAGTGTGGGGAGACATCATTGTGCTTTTTCTTTATCATTTTTTTTTGCTTTTTCCCCCTCAGCCCACCCTTAGAGCTGTCAGCCTCAATTCTTTTTCTATTGTAAATAAAGTCTTTCTTGAGTTATAGCTTTAAGCATTTTTTTTAATTAAAATTCAATTCAAATATGAAAGTCAAAGAAACTATCAAAGCAAAATCTACAAACTGGTTCACTCAAAGGGTCTGTTTTCATTGCCATAGCTACAGATTACTATAAAGAAACTTGAACCAGACCTTTGACACCCAGGAAGGTCAAAAGTCCTTTCTGTCTGTGCTAGGACCCTTTTGACAACTTCCTGTATAATTTGACTGTTATTTGCATGTCTGGTCACTGTCTGACCCTGAAGTCTGGAAAAAATTGAGCAGCAAGCATATACCTCTGTTACATATGGACCTCTAAAAGGGTACTTTTAATTGCATCTTGGTGAGAAACCTACACTTACAGGCTGGTGCAGGCAGCAGCTGGAGAAGCTCCAAGACTTGCAGGTTAAGGATCAGCTTGCTTTACACGCCTGCAGTTTGGTGCTCTGTGCTGTTATCTCCATGTCAAAAAAAATGGATGCGTTTCACAGGTTACATAGATTTCAAAATTTACAACATTTGCCCCATTGCTACAAGCTAAAATAGGAAATAGACTTCTCTGCCTTCAAATCTGCACTTTTCATATGTTTCCAATTTAAAGCCAATGTCCTTCTGGGGCCTTAATGTACTTGAGATACTTTAAAGTTGCAACCCTTGCTCTTGGTTATATCCATTCATGACCTCCACAAGAAGGAAAACTAAATTAATAGTCCAAAGAGATCCATGGTAATCTTGCCAGGTTTCTATATTGGATATTTGGGGCTTAAGGCCATATGACTTAGAATCAGCTGGCAGTTTAATGTAGCAAGAGTAGGCACTGTCAGTTTGTACTTCCATCATCTTCTGCCCGGCACTGAACATCATCTTATCTGATCTGGAGAGAAAATTGGAAGCTTCCAACATTCAAACTGCAGCATGCTACAGCCATTCCCTCCCCAACATGGTGAAGTTATCCTGCACACTGCATCCTGAGATGGGACATATCACAAGGAATCAAATTTTGGTCTACCATGATTGGCATGCTATTTCCTGGGGTGTTAGGGGTGTTTCATGTGTTGAGAGTTATAGGTATCTGAGCACTTGCACTGGTGCTGGCTGTGCCAGTTCTGAAGACCCCATGGGCTGCTGCTTTCCATGTGCAGGCAGTGCTGTGTGAGCAGTAGGAAGAACCAGTTAACCACAAGCATGCTGAGTGCTATGTGGGTAATCATCCAAATAATACAGAGGACATAAGAAGTTTCCTGCAAGGATGTGAAAAGTTTGGCAAAAATAACAGGTGAACATTCAAAATAACTTCAAGTTTGGGAATGTGATGGTATTGCTTTGAGGAAAGTGATTTATTCTCTCACCCTGTGAAGAAGCAGCACTGACCCTTCTCTTTTACCTCAAGAAGGCTGTTTCTCACTATATTTGAAGTTTTGGAGCTTAAAGCTGTGAAAGACATGACAGAACAGGCAAACGCATTTTCATGAATAATGGCCTCTCCCATGTAATCCTATGACCCCTTCCCTTTCCATAGGGAAAGCTGCTTTTTTGTGCCAGAAAGCTATGCAAATTGGATGCTGAGACTTGCTGTGTCAAGCCCCTAATGTGGCTCCTTGTGGACAATATACATGTCCATAGAGGAGAACAGTGTTTAAACATGCAGCTATTAGATAAAACAAGCAGCCTCATCTTCTGTTACAGGCACTGACACATCAAGCAACCCTGGAAACATTATGAGGGGCATGATAGAGTGATTGTTTGATTCCTTGTGTCAAATCCCATCTCAAGATGCAGAGTGCAAGAGAAGCAACATAACCAACCCTCTTCTCAAATTATAGCTAAGATATAAAGTTGTGTGTGCATAAATTAAAGAGAGGTGAAGAAAAATTCCAAAATAGTGCTTCTGTTCGCCAGTATTAGATGCAGACCACTGTGCTCCAAGCACAGTGAAATAAAAAAACAAACCAACCAAAAACTAGCCAACAACCAAAAAGCTTTGTTTTTATGTGTTATTTTTCCATTGAGTTAATGATGCACTTCAGTTAACTCAGAAATAAAGACACATCCTAGAATCAATAAACAAAGACTAAGTGAAAGTAGCCTACCTAAAAGGCACTGTCTTTCCTTCAGTCCTAAATATATGATGGTACAGAGAGATCTTCTTCTCAATGTTGAGGTGAGGAGTTCAGGACATTGCAGTTATTTACTGATATGTGACCTCCTTGGAGCCATAGGGCTGCAGGCAGCTTTGAGAGGTGAACATGAAGAACCCATACAGAGGAACCAAGCCTTTGGTTCACCATAGCAGGCGTATTGCTGTACAAAACAAAGCTAGGGTGGGCATGAGCTGCTCTGTGGGAAACACTATGAGTTACTATGGGGGACAGGATGTTAGTGGAGCCCAAGAAATCTGTCTATGCCTGATGTGATAAAGACAGGACAAAGAGGTGAGGACTATCACATGTTGAAGTATTTATCTCCTTTACCAGGTAGGCTGAGATTGTGGCTCTGTGTGTTGAGGTTGTATTGGTAAAGGGTGGTGACATTTCTGTTGTGAAAGGTGAAAAGTTTTTTTAATAGCTGCTTTTTTTTTTTTTTTTTTTTTTTAAAAAAAAACTTTGAATGGAATAAAACTATCAGAGGAACTTTTGAATGCAGCCCAGTGGGAGTGCCCCTCTATGCAGACTATGTATTAGTGGGGACATGAAGGTGTTTGTAGCTCTAATTCCCCGTCTGGCCATTCCTTTGGGTGCAACTGGCCTCGAGCAATAAGAAAAAGGAGAAAAATTAGAGAAATGTAAATAAGGAAGGTAACTTACCATTTGTCACTTGAAAGTTCTTATTTCATGGCCTGTTCCCTGTTCTCCTGGAATTTTGTGTCATTATCTCCTGTTAAAAGGATTCAAATGACATTATTTGCATGGAAACTCGCATACAAATGATGTCGTCTGTGCCACAAAGTTGCATTACAATGAAGGGAATGATGACTGTGTCACATGTACGTGACATTCTTTGTGTCATTAAATTTAAAGTCAATGCTGGCAGTTATAAACCACTCACGTCTCAAGCAAATACATCACTTCTGATCTGAAATGAATATTTTAAAACGCCAACTCCAACTGCATCAAACAGCAATAACCTGCAATGTCATCTAAAAAAAAAATAAAAAAAAAATAAAAGAGGCAAAGATTCTAAACAAAGGTGGACTTATGGCATTGTGTGATACACCAAAAAGGAAAATATTTTAATAAGCTGCAATAATTTCAAGACAAACGTGGCTTGATGTTTAGGTCCCAGTGTCATTTTTCAAGCCCATTCAATATCATGTGTATTTTCTGAAACACTTGTGATCCTAGATAGATTCAGGTTTGTTTATTTTTAGGCAGAGTAGATGAATTAATTGTAGAGCGAGTCCCACAACACAGACCTTTCTTGCACTTTGTTACCATCCATTTCCTTGCCGCAGTCTGATGCTGAAAACAGGCCAACCCTTTGAAAGATCTCCAAACTCTTCCACAGTGTCAAGGGCAAAAGATAACAGAAAAGGCTCAAGCAGTTATCACTGTCTAAATGAATGAGGAAAGAGGAGGAACAGTAGATGGATTAGGAAAGGTTTCATACTACTGTGATGATCAGAGCCATGCAGCCATGAGAGCCAGACAAGTAAGTATATAGTTGGATCTGTGTTCTGATTGATCCATTGTTTGTGTGGGTCAGTAGTAAGGTAAGGAACAGATTGCCATGTTTGTACAGGGGCAGTGGTAATTATGCTGCAGTCATTTGCACCAGCCCTGCTGGTCTGAAGCTGGCTACCAGCATTTTTTTGCTGATACAAAGAAAGGCACTGTAACACTTCCTTTTGAAAGCTATTGTTTTAACAATAGAAAATGCCACACAACCTCCACAGTTAGATGCATAATTTTAAAAACTCATTTAAATAGAGAGGATCAATCATTAAATTCCTCAAAGGGGTTCAATCTCTGGCTAAGCTGCTGAACATTTTAACTTCTCCAGCCCCACTCACACACACACATGCACAAATACAAACCCTTCAGAAAAAAAAGAAAGTGTGTGGCTGCATTGGCTCAGCAAGAGATCAGGCAGAGAGGAAAATCTCTGTGCATGGGTCATTTGTTTTCTTTTATTGATACCATTTCAAATCTAATTGAAACTTTCTTTGGAAAAAGATGTGCTACCCACCCTTTCATCTTTGATATGGCTTTTTAATCAGAGGACAGACTTTTTTTTTTCTTTCTTTCTTTTTTTTTCTTTCTTTCACATTGAACATGGAAAGCATTTAAAACATTTTCTAAATGGAATGCCATTCCATTTCTGACCCCAGCCAAAAGACCACATTAAAAGGAGTTCAGTGGAATGCAGGCTTTACAGTCTTATGGGTTTGAAACATTGGTGCACATGTGGAATATGCTAAGACATGGGTTACGAAAGTTTAAGCATTGAGCTGATTTAAAAACTGAGTAAGGTCAGCACACACAGATGAATCCCTGCCATCCTCCAGGGAGGTTTGACACAAGTGTTATTCCTGTCTGGGTGACAATGTGGGTGCTGCCATCCTGTCAGTTTGAGACTGGGCAGAACTTGCACAACTCACATGCAAGCCAGATAGTATTGCACAGCAATCTGATCCCAGCAAAGAGGCAAATTGTGGCAAGCAGATTAACACTCCATAGTCTAGCTTTTGGTTTAGGAGCAGAGGAGTGAGGTGGAAGGGTGGACATAGGGCCTCTCACTGCCTGCCTTTTGCCTAGCATTTCACCATTCCTCCAAGATAGAGACAGATCTCACTCCCCACTGCCATTCTGTAAATTGTCATGATGGGAGTAAACCACACATGGGAAGCAAGGCAAGTTTGTTCTTCTGTTGATTGTGCATTGGGGATTATAAATGAGCCCTTATTGTCTCCTCATTTTATATTTTAGTATATATTTCTTTCTTGTAAGAGCACAGAAGAAAAGATTAAATGTGGGATGTGACTGAAATGATGCATTGGGTCAAAGTCCTTTCATCCCCTTTGCCCTAGTCTGTCTAACATTTTTAAAAATGCCTTTCTACTTGGGTACATTCAATTACAAAAGTGACCAGAAATAAATCAAACTTAATTAGTTTAAGATATATATACATTTAAAAAAGAAAAAAAAAAGGGGGGTGGGGGGTGGGGGGGAGAGGGAGCAAATAAAAAAGACAAACCACAGAATTTATTAGATAAAGATGATTTGATCCAAAGAGGCTGAAGCCCAAAGTAGATGCGTCAGTATTTTAGAGGACTTCAATGCAATCTTAATTGGTTATTTTATACAAGCAGACATTGGTGAGATACAGTGCCTGTGAAATGACAGAAGAAATGTTTTGGCTGCTCTTTGATGTAGAGTTCAGCTGTTCTGGTTTGTAAATATAAAAGAACGGAAGGATATTTTACTCAACCCACTTCAATCAAGCAAGACACAGTGGTGTCTAAACTGCCGTTCTTCCATTGCTGAAGCTGCTGCTCAGAACAAAGACAAAAAGAAAGTGAGAGAGGCAGAGGGAGCAACTGGGTGGGAGAGGGAAAGACGCTTCTGCTTCTTTAATAATTAGCAAGGAAATGCTGTTTAGCCAGGACATTATGGTACATATGTTGTCCACTTGTTCAGGACCCTTGTATCGTGAGAACAAGCAAATATTCATCATTTGCAGATGTCTGACAGGACCAGGTGACTGAAAATTCAATGCAGAGGCTTCTCACAAAGGGTCGAATGCTAATTGCGTGGCTTGAGGAGATTATAATAGCCCTGGAGCTATTCTCTGTCTGCAAAAGTCTCACAGACAATAGGGAAGTTAATGGTGTCTTTGTAAAGCTCTCATTAACTGATGCTTATGAAAAAAATTGAGATGAGTATATAATAAGAAAAAATACCACCAGTCCCACTTTTTGTTTTTCTTGCCCAGGTGTGATCTAGCTTGAAACTGTCTTTTCCTTCCCCTTCCTGAATAACTTCCTAAAAATAGGAAATAGGACTAGGGGATGGGAGATTGGGGGTGGCTAGGAGAAGACAAATTGTACATGAACTTTATCAGGAAATCAGAAAGGGTGATGAGAAATATATTTAGCCTACTGAATACTTCAGAGATGGAAGTATTTTTTTCTAGTGCACCTTCCCCCCCAAAAAAACACACCAAACAACCCACAAAAACACAACCAAACAAAAAAAGTTTATTTAAAATTAAATGGGAATCAGGGCTGTTTGAGGGATGAGCTTGAAATCCATGAAAATTAATATTGCTCCTATGCTTGCTGATTTCTTGTGGGTCCTTGGAAGATCTTTGGCTTCTGAGACCTGCTGGTAGGTGCACCAGACTTAGATTATTTCACATCAATCAGCTCTACCTGATTTTCTCATGTTTATTCCCTAATGCTGAATGCTGGACCTATAAAACTGCAGGATTGTGCAGACTTTGGTAGAATATAGGACATAGTACACAACTCTTCTGGTTCATATTCCTTTGGACTTCCAGGTTCAAATAAACCACAAATTTCAAAGTAAAATTCAGCAGAATCCTCTGTCTTTGACAGGGATTTGATAGGGGCAGTCCATATTTCCACAAGTGAGCTAACATAGTGGTGAATCAGGTTTGAAGAATTTACTATTCATTTGACTGAGACAGTACTGGTGTACAATTATGAGATGAGTAAGAATGCACTGACTTCAGCCTTTTTTCATTCATCTTCAGCATGTGTTTAGGGAAAAGTCTGTGTGTGCTAAGTGAGTCTGTGAATCACTATCTAGCTATTGTGTGAGTGCTTCATGAGGACACTTTCAGCATGCATTGAATGTGAGATAGCTTGTCCTACTTTCAAAGTGAAGCAGAAAGTATCTCTTTGTTCAAAGCACCTTTGTCTGCCCTTCAACGTGAGGGATACTGAAGGGAAGAAAATATAATACAAATCTCTATTCAGTCATATAGCTTCTTCTTTAGAAGGCAAACTATACACATATAGGTTTAATTCAAATATTGTCTACATTGAAACTTCAGAACTTAGCAAAGATGTCTTGAAACTCTGTAGAGGTTAGCTGAAAAGTCTGCAAGCATCAACTAATTTTTTAATTTTTTTTTTTTTTTAAAGAATCTGAACCAGTTTCCAGTATAAAAACCCAAAAGAGCACCCCAAATGGGGTGACTTCCCCTTGCCTTCAGGCTTCATTATGAAAGTTTTGCAGTGCTCGAGGAACGATGTATTTTATTATTCTCTCAAATCTGCCCTTTCTAAATCACCTTATTCTGATTTAACTGCAAAAGGCATTACTATTTTGGGTTCTTCCTATGTTAAAATTGAAGCAGTAAGCTAGGGACTTTCATAAGAGACTGTACTGAAATGTCAACAGATGGCTTGCTAATCATGTTAAAAAAATACTCATTCCTTTTCTAAAATGGCTTCTTTTTTTTTTTTTTTTCAGTAAGTAAATCAGAAAGGAATGTTTATGATATAAAACATATTACTCACAACGTCTTTTAATTATCATACTTAATCATCAAGGTCAGGATGATAATTGTTTCTAAAAATTAACACCTCATTTTTCTGAGCTGCTTACCAAAATACACGGTCAAAAATATGAATTACTAGTGTAAAACCCAGTTAGGAAAATGCATCTTCTGTTCACTATACCAAATGTATACTTAAATACCATGAAGCCCTTTAAAACTAAATACCTATTTAAGGCACAGTCTAATTAGTCCACTCATTGCCTAGTAAAAGCATACAGTACCATATGCCCTAGAATAGGGTGCCATGTGGGTGTTCAGCAATGACACATATTTGCAAGTACTTTATTATGAGATAACGCAGTGCCATTAATATAACTTAAACATGAATGTTTTTTGTAACCTATTGGAGACAACTATGGTTGGAAGTTAACACAAACTACCATGGTATCTTGGCAGCAACTGCACTTTATTTGTAGAGGGATGAGTGATTCATATGGACCACCACCTTATATCATTCATGCAAACACACAGTAGCATTTTAAACATGTTCAGACTATTGGAGTCTTACCTTCTGCCTAAAGACATGTTCTCTATTTCCTTTTTTCTCTTTTTCTTGGTCTCAGAGCAGTCCTTTTCTGGAGGTTGCTTTGCAGTGATTATAACCTCTATTATTCACTTTGGAATATGGTTTAATGGCCATAGTGGTCTTACGTTAATTGTAGGACCCAATGATCTTAGAGGTCCTTTACAATCACAATAATTTTATCATTCTATCTGTAGCAAGGTGCAATGGAATTATTTACTTCCCTTAATGCAGTCCTTTACTAGGATCCCCAAACAGCAACTAACAAACAGAACAAAGATCTGAAATTCATTGGGAAGTTCTATACAGAGAGAGTAATTGCCCATTGGAATGGGCTGCCCGGGGAGCTGGTGGAGTCACCATCATTCAAGGTGTTCAGGGGACTTGATGGGGTGCTTGGTGCCATGGTTTAGTTGTTTAGGTGGGTTGGATTGGTTGATGGGTTGGACACAATGATCTTGAAGGTCTCTTCCAACCTGGTCTATTCTATTCTATTCTAGATACAGGAGGATTATGATGATCTTGTTGTGTGGTCACCTAAATGTTGTTCTCTGTTAAAATGTTTTCTAGTGGCCTTTCTACTAATATTTGTGTCCACAAGAAGCTGCTGCTACCTTGGGTTACATATAGCATAATATCAGTTAATAGAAGGGCATAGGCATTAGAATCACAGCTTTTTTTTCTTTTTTTTTTTTTTTAATGTTTATAACTTGTGCATAAGGTACAGTGAATCTTTAAAACCAAGCTGTGGAAAGTCAAGAATTTTCCAAGTAAAAAGCAGAACAATACTATAAGATAATAAATAGTAGGTTTGGTCCTCTCATGCCCAGCTCATGGTCTGGAGCTTTTCCTTGGCTCAGAGAGGGCTAAGAGGCCTCTCTCTTCTCTTGTTGCTGCGCTGTAGCCCTTCTGTGACTCTTGCGGGATTTGGTTCTCGCAGGGTTTTTCCCCTTTCTGCCTGCAGTGCAGGGTGCTCAGAGTGCTGGTTGCCTTGGTCCAGGTGCAAGGCCCAGGTGTGGTTTGCCTGCTAGGATAAGCTCTTCAGCTGCAGCTCTGGCAGGATTTGGCTCTTTTTGCTTTCCTGGTGAGAACAAGGTAAATCACCTACCTTCTCGGATGGTTTAAATACTGTCCAAAGACAATTTAATGCTCACTGGTAGCAGAGAAACCTGATAGCTGAATCATACAATGGGAGCATATTCAAACCTGGCCGGGGGCACACAGTTCACAGGTGTGTTACAAGGTTAATTACACATGCTACACATTTACCTGGACCATCTGGACCCCAGGAAATGTCTAGGTTTGCATATTCACAGGTGCTTAGTCCATTGTCTGGGTTAGGGCATGTTTTGGGGCTTGTCCCTTCAGGACAGAAATAAAGAGTGGTAATGTAGATTTAAAGCACAAACTGCTTAAAAAAAAAATGAGAGTAATAGTAGAAGAACAACACTAGAACCTACCAAAAGCCCATGCTTTTCTGATAAATAAGTAAGCTTCTATCGGTAAAAAGCCTGATGCTACACAGTATGGAGTAGGAGCTGCTCTGAAGGATACTGATGACACTAGAACTCTTTGCATACATTCTTATGTGTTTTGATTCAGGTAAAATCACAGAGAAATCACAGCAAAAAAGTATTAATTCAGATTTCACATTTTCTAACTCTGAGTATGAATTTCAAGGAAGTGACTCTTAATTTATGTATAAGTAGGGATACCTGCTAATCTGTGATGGAACAACCACAAAGGCAGAAAAGCTTCCAGCTGAAGAAGATGAATGTCTCCAGGACCATGAAGGGCTGCCAAAAACTGGTCAATTGGTCATGCTGCTATTAATAGCTATGCAGACCAGCCTCTGTGAAGTTTGCTTCCAGATTTTTCTGCAGAACTTGGAAGGATGTCACTAAAGATGCAGATCTGTGGGGCTTGTTTCTAAAATATGTGCAGCAAAACTGGGTGATGAAAATACCTTACTCCTTTCACTTATGCTAGCTTTTATCCTGGTGGGTATTGTACAAGTCCTAGTTTCTAGGATCTACAAAAATAAATGACTGTTGACAGCTAGTGAGTGTGGTTTAGCTGATAGGGCAACTGGAAAACTGGCTTTTATTGCAAGATCTTTTGCAAATATACTTGAGTGAAATGAAACACTTATTTTCCTTTGACCCCAATAAAAGTCTGAGAGACAAAATCTCTGGCAAGAGAGGACTATCTTTTGCAAAGTATATGAGTAGCATCTCTCACACTAGAGTTGTGATTTCAGTCGGGGTCACTGTGTACTCTGCTGACCAAAATCTAATTAATAGTATTGAGCTTGATATTGTCACATTGTTTAAGGGTTAAAAACTTTCTACTCTAAGCACACATATGAGCATTTTGGTGTTTGTTTTGTTTTTTTTTTTTAATAGAAGTTCAACAACAACTCAGGCTGTTCTCTTCCTACTTCTTCAAGAAGACTTAAAAATTGATGTAGAGAATTATAATTCAATCTTAAAAATATTCCATTGTGTCAAGAGGACAGATATCAGTGTCTTTTTGTTATATGAGTTATTGAGGTTTGACATCCTTTGAGGAATATTTTTCATAACCCACTGTTTGCTACCCTGTCTATCCAATTATTTAGAACAAGCAATCTGTCATTTTATTGTTTCCTTCCAATTATATAACTTTGGTGACAGTCATGGCAGAGTATCCTCTCTAAGTAAAATCAAGTCTTACTGTGGAGTCCAAGGGCTGCGAAGTGTGTGTATGTGTGTACATGTGCATGTGTTGTGTTGAAATAGAGTGGAGGTGGAAACATTAAATGAGGACAGTTGGGGAGTGTCATTAAAAAAACAAACCTGCTTGTGCACATTGAAGAAGATCCAAAGGGGAAACAAAATATATTTTCCTGATTTTCAGTTTTCAGAAACAGAATAATTGTAACCTGTGCAGATAGTGGATGTTACCTTACATAATTATAGAGCAGTTTCATTTATTTAGTTCCAAAAATGGTCACAGTGCTGTGGAGAGAAAGTGTCCAATTTTCAAGGTGTCCATACTGTTTCTCTGCCCAGTCATTTGGAGCTCATATGAGATCAGACGCATTCATTAAACAGGGAGGCATAAATTAGGTCCTCAATTATATCACATTGCTCCCTTCAACTTTGGAATCGGTTGTAAAGGGTGTCAGGAGTAAAACTTACCATCATTTTCATTTAGTGACTGATAGTCTGGAATTCTTCAGGCTTGTATACAAAAATTGAATCTGGGAGCAAGTTGGTAGGTTGTGCCACCATTATTGCCAGCGGAAGGAAAGGAAAAGCATTTGAGTGGCAGTTGGGTACAATACCAGTTAGCTAGTCAGAAAGTGGAGAACAGCAGTGAAGCTGGGAAGAAACAGCATGCAAACAGCTGCAGTGTGAGATAGAATAGGCGAGTGTCAATGGTGTTAGATAGTAGAGCTGTATGAACACTTTCACACTCAAAGCAAAATTGTCAAGTTATCGTGTCCAATTGGGCATGGATTTCTTATTATATCACTGCAGCACCATAAGCTGTACTGGCTTCAGAGTCACAGAATCCTTAATTAAAGAAACAAGGGAGAAAAAAAGAAAATTAATAAAATTGTTCTTATTTGAGATCTTTGAAGAGAATATTAAACTCTATTCTAAACCTAAGCTGAACACAACCATGTAAGCACATGTTTATATGCCATTACAACCAGGCTTAAGTGCTTTGCTGAATTTGGGGTTGGAACTTTCAATCACTTAAACTAAAATTGCTTTGATAGAGTTTCGATTGGGGTTTTGGTGTTTGGTTTGGGTTTTTGTTGTTGTTTGTGTTTCAGAGTCAGCACTGGTCAATTCAATTCTATGTATCTCACAGTTACAATCTGTGAAGATGTTCAGGCTTTTGGGGACAGTTCAGCAGGAGGTCATAGCATGATCAGAGAAAAAATCTAGTGATTACAAATATGGTCAAGGAGTCAACCTTTGTCAACTTCACAGGGCATTTATTTTATTTTTTTTTCCCCAGCACATTATCCTTACTTTATTAAAAATCATATTATTTTATCTGTTATTTGGAAATAGTTTCCCTAACTTGGCGGTATACTGTAGCCTAGCCCACCAACAATTCTGCTACGTGTTCTTGCTTAGATTGTGTAAATTGTACATTCTCTAACAGAGTGAGATAAACTTACTTGCAAACTGCTTACATTTTTGGTTTTTACACCAAATTTCAAGAAGATTGTGAGGTAATTTTAAAAATAGTTTAGTGACATTTTATGACTCTATTTTCAATGACAGTTCAGTTAAATGACCTTTCGAACTAACCACAACTGAAAAATGACATGACCTATCAAATGACATGAATCTATCATCTATGAAGAGTGCTACGTTTTAGGATTTATTCAGCGACACACCCTCACTTTTTTTTTTTTTTTTTCTTTCTTAAAGATACTGTGGTGCAGCAGACATGCTGGAGGGAAGGGATGTCATCCAAAGGGACCTTGACAGGCTGGAGAGGTGGGCACAAGCCAACCTCATGAGGTTCAACAAGCACAAGTGCAGAGTCCTGCATCTGGGTTGAGGCAATCCCAGGCACAAATACATGCTGGGCAGTGACTGGCTGGAAAGCAGCCTGGAGGAGAGAGACTTGGGGGTACTGGTGGACGAGAAGCTCAACATGAGCTCTCAGTGTGCACTTGCAGCCCAGAAGGCCAATCAGATCCTGGGCTGCATCAAGAGAAGTGTGGCCAGCAGGTCAAGGGAGGTGATTCTCCCCCTCTACTCAGCTCTGGTGAGACCCCACCTGGAGTACTGCATCCAGTTCTGGAGGCACTATTACAAGAGGGATATGGAGGTGCTGGAATGTGTCCACAGAAGGGCCACAAGGGTGATCAGAGGGCTGGAGCACCTCTCCTATGAAGACAGACTGAAAGAGTTGGGGCTGTTCAGTCTGGAGAAGAGAAGGCTCCGAGGTGACCTTATTGTGGTCTTCCAGTATCTGAAGGGCACCTACAAGAAGGCTGGGGAGGGACTTCTCAGGATATCAGGTAGTGATAGGACCAGGGGGAATGGAATGAAGCTGGAGGTGGGGAGATTCAGACTGGACGTGAGGAAGAAGTTCTTCCCCATGAGAGTGGTGAAGCCCTGGAATGGGTTGTCCAGGGAGGTGGTTGAGGCCCCATCCCTGGAGGTGTTTAAGACCAGGCTGGATGAGGCTCTGGCCAGCCTGATCTAGTGTGAGGTGTCCCTGCCCATGGCAGGGGGGTTGGAACTAGATGATCCTTGTGGTCCCTTCCAACCCTGACTGATACTACTGTGATACTACTATGATATTGAAAGAGGCATGCTGGGATCTCAAGACTGGATGCTGCCATCCCACTTTTCAGATACATAGTCTTTTTATGTGAACAAATGTAGTGGCCTATTGGCACAGACCACCAGGTCAGCAGGTTAGTTTACAGCAGTTATTTGAAAAGTCAGCGAATATGTCATAGCCATTAAAACAAATAGAACTCAGGAGAATCTTGTGCCCATGATGGTGCCCAGTTTTCTAAATATTACCTTGAAGGATATGTGAGAAATAAAGAGGAAAGGAAAATTTGGAAACATAAGCAGCACTTGCAAGAGACATCAAGGGGACTATCAGTAGTTGCAGTAGTCTCTAAGTGGTTGAAGCCAGGAGGGAGTTGGTCTCTTCTCTCAAGCAATCAGCTCCAGAACAAGAGGACACAGTCTCAAGCTGCACCAGGGGAAGTTTAGGCTTGAGGTGAGAAGAAAGTTCTTCACTGAGAGAGTCGTTCACCATTGGAATGGGCTGCCCAGGGAGGTGGTGGAGTCGCCATCCCTGGAGGTGTTCAGGAGGGGATTGGATGTGGCACTTGGTGCCATGGTTTAGTCATGGGGTCTGTGGTGCCAGGTTGGACTTGGTGATCTTTGAGGTCTCTTCCAACCTTAGTGATTCTGTGATTCTGTGCAAGAAGTATAAGGGGGAAAGACACTGTGGGTATTACTATGCAAATAAAAAAACCCATGAAGGCCCATGGTTTCACAAATTGCCCAGCATTCTGGTATGGTTCCTTCAGCTTTTTATGCTGAAGTAGAGTCCTGCATCATTAATATTAAATACTGAAATTACCTGGGACAAATTCTGAACCTCATCTAAGTCCTTTGACGATGTAGTTATGACAAGAAAGATTTTTACTGCATATTTCTTTACTGATTTTTTTTTTCTTTGACTGTTCTGCTTCTGAATGTGTTAGTATATCTGGAAATAAATGTATCACCATGTTAAGAATGAGACTAATTTATATCTAAACCAAAATACAAGTCATGGTTATTACAGAAAAGCTCAATGCTGGCTACATAGAACTTGAATCATACATAACTAGAAAACCAGGACATTTATCAGACCTCCTGGGTACTCAAAACAAAACATGATGCAAGTCTCACTCCATTTAAAAGAACTCTGACTGGAAATTCTCCACAGAGCATAGATTTGCATGCTGGATGTAAATTTTCTAGGATATTTTCCCAGAAATCTGCATTTAGATAGAAGTAGTTTACAAAGTCTAAACCCTAAGATTTTATATCTATCCTGGTCTTTATTTTCCATTTTCATTTCTCTGTGTGTGCTGCAAACAGGTAAAAAGAAGGAAGATCAATTTTATTTGACAGTTTTAGATACAGAGAATCCAGCACAAATTCCAGTGTGTTAGAAAGACTGTGAAAAAAATCCTTCTTCAAATCCTGGGTCCAAATGAACTAAAGTTTTGTGATCCATCAGACAAACAGTTGGCAAGTCCTCTTGAGGACTTCTTTCACTGAGCCTTAAACAATTGGAACTTGACTTTTTCTTTCACCATTAAAAAAACCTGAACCAAACAAAAAAAAATAATCAAAACACAAGCATAACATTTTGGGAGATATTTAGTTAATAAACTTGAGTTTTATATTCAAACTCCTGCTTTTGTTGCTTGCACTTTTATGGGGCTACATGTCCCTGTACATAACTAGGCAGCAACACATCTCTGAATTCAGGAAAGGAAAATTGACCTTGGCAAATATTTTAAGGTACTAAGTCAAACCCCTTACATTAGATTTTCCATGAAATTAGAAATATTTATCTTACATTTTTTTATTCAAGGATGTTCTTCTCCAGACTCTATATGTCTCCACTTAAGTTTACAGAGAAGCCTCAGAATTCATTTTTAATTCTGGAACTCTTTTTTTTTTTTTTTTTTTCCCTTCTTCTTGCATCTCTAGCTATCAATCTTTCTACATGATGTGTAGCCTATGATATAACAGTGATTGTGAACCCAGTTAGTGGCACAACTTATTCTCATTGCAGCTTATATCTACACACGGTGAAATTAATAGCAGTGCATCAAATATGGGTGCAGATACATGCCTCCTGTGTTGTGCCAGAAAAAAAAAAGAGGCTGGGAAACCATATTTCATTAACCAAACTTGGCAAGTCTCTTTCAGAAAAAAAATGTCATGAGTTGTCTACAAAACCAGTGGAGAAGGTCTAGAGTAGCAGCTATATTCCCTGACCTCTGTATTAGAGAACCTTCCCAGAAACATATGTCATTTCATTGAAAAGCAAAAGACAATATTTTCATAAGTGAAGTAGTTATTCTGCATTTTTTTCAGGATAAAACCAAACTAACTTATTGAGTGGTTTCTATGTAACAAATAAGGACCTCTCTAAATGTTTCTTCTTGGAAATTAATATTCCCTTCTTGTCTTCTGGCATTCATTACATAATAAAATAATCCATTGATATTTCTGTGCATGTAAAGAACTATCCGACCATTCAAAAGATACTGTTTCCATTTTAAAGGCAAGGGCCCTGGGTGGGAAGCAGTGTTTAGAGATCTTTTCTGTCTTTGGTTTTGCCATAATCCCCATCTCCAACCTCTGACATCAGTTTTGCAATTCAAGTTGAACAGGGTAATTTATTCATTATGAATCACTGTAAATCTGTAGTGAATATTTTACTGGAAAGTCTAAGACTGGGTAAAGCACACATACTCCTATACGCATAGCAAGCGAAAATATTTTTAATAGCATTAAGGGTGCTAACCTGGAAAGTGCTAAGTATTTTCAGCAGTGTGTTTCACCCTCAGTTTTGAGGATGATTGACAACTTTTAGGATCAGGCCCTTGTTATTCACCTAAGAAATGAAAGAACACATCAGTTTAATTTGAAGCGACTTTGCCAGAAATATATTCCTCTTTCAAAATGGGTTGGATATCAGTAGGATTAAATGTTCTGACTATAGAAATTCCTCTGAATATAAGCTTTTAAATGCCCCTTCAAACAATGATCAGATGTGGAAAGTTGAGATCTGTTTTCTGTGTGTGGCAGACTGGCAGCAACTGGACCTAGGCTTAGAGTTTCTGCCTTCACTAACAAAATTTTGTTAGTAGGTCTGCCAAAACCAGGAAATTGCTGGCAGCTTTGGTGGAAAGTGGAGAATTCAGTGGGTTTTTGTCATCCCAATAGGTTTGCACTTATGAAGCACTGCCTTGTATAATAAAGTCCATAAAGTCTGATGTAAGAGATTTCAACAGCTTGTCAATGTTCCACAAGAAGCAATGAGAAATTGTTCACTTGGTGCTGAATGTAGAGGTAACAAAGATGCTGAAACGCCACTCTATATTTTTCTGTTTGTTTGGTGTATCAGGGAAATGTATGCAGGGTGAGAACATAACTTAATTCAAGGTCAGCCACAGACATCATGTAAGGCCTTTTAGAATGAACATATAAATAATAAACAAAATTTTAAATATCTATTTATGTTTTTTATAGTCTCTCTGTCACACTGAAGCATGGAAAGTCCATAAATTACAGTTTTGGAAGGACAGGTTCTCTGTATGTTATTTTGTTTATTGATACTACTTAGGTATGGGGAGAGAAGAGATGAACCTGAGAACAGGAAGGTTTAGAATCAGCACTAGGAGACCTTTCTGGTAAAAAACTCCACCCAAATCTTTAAAAATTTGCTCCCAAAGAAGGAAAAAGAAGTCTAGCTGTTAGCTTCAAGTTTAACCTGGAGCGGACAAAACACTCCAATGTACAGCACTGAAAAATACTCTTCTGGTATCGAATCTTATCAATATGGGCTACCATCTATGAGACCTTGCCAGTCAAGTGCTTGGGAGGACAGATTTTAATCTAACAGTTGTGTGCAAACTTTCAAACAGAAACCACTGAATCATTTTACAAAGAATGATACTGTTGTGTCTTGAAAAATGAGAAAACTATAAATGGAATCCAGGTAATAGGACAAATATTTATTTTTCATTTGGAACTGGTGTTGAATGGCTCACTAAAGTTTCTGAAGAGTTCTGTGGGCTGCTGTGTCTCATGTACATAAATATTATCAGACAAAGCTCATGCGTATAAATATTCCCAGACTTGGACTCGTTGCCAATTCAAATCCTTTTATATTGCTCTTTTCCTTATGTAGATCCAATATTCCCACTCCAGCAAAGCAGCAGTTTCTATTTATAGTTTCTCTATTCTATATTTGTTATAATGAATATGGATAATATATGCTCACAGAAGTTATTAATACTATTGCTATTACGTGCATAGAAATTACATGGTCCTGCTCTTTGAAGCATTCAGATGGAAAGAACAGGAGGAAACTGTTTATGTTTCTCTACTTCATGAAAATATACCATCAGCAGGGCACCCAAAGTGATGATGCCTGGATTGCTCTGAGTTGTATGTGAAAAACCTATCTATTTTGTTTCCATTGGCACACACTGTGTATCACTGGTGTTCCTCTAATGTATCAGGGGCTTCTCGAACATTTCTTGTTACACCTATGAATATTGACTAACAGCATTATATCAACATTGTCAAAAGCCAATCCTAATATTTGACAACATCAAAGGGAGATAGGGTATGTTTGCTCAGATGGAGCTTGGACATGAGGAATGATGTATAGAAAAAAGCAGTAGAAGAAAATAAGCCCTTGATATAAAAAAGACTAACATTTAATGTTCTTTAAAAAATAACTAACATTAACTATTGGTGAAGCTCATTTAAGTAAAGCTGAATGTTCAACATAGCACATTCCTAATGTGTTTGCTTAGAACTACTTTGTGATATTGTTGAGCTACTGTATGTAAAGAACAAACAAGGCTGAGTTATTTGGGGTGTGTGGTGGGGGTGGGGTTCTTTTTTTATTCTTGTGAAAGAGTTTCAGAAAGCTGGGCTAGATGGTCTTTCTTAATGTAAGTCACTGATTAATAAAATGTGTTATAGTAGGTGTGACATACACTTTAAGACTTTCAAAGCTACGTAGCCTCCCATTAATTCAAGTGCAAATTGGAATATGGTTACATTCTGCAGAAATAAAGTGACTGAGACTTCAAGGATCCCATTTTACTTACATTTATGAAGTTTGTGATAATTCACCACAGGCAGCAAAAGCTGGCAAGAACAGAGAGATTCAATTTGGTCTCTTTCTCTCTCTCTGCCTCTCCCCTCCTAATGCTTAATAAATTTTCCAGAAGAGATACACATACTATATTCGCAGGACTGTTAGTTTAGGAAAAGTACTGCTTGCTTTTACCTTTTATAAATTAATTACAGTTGAACCTGCTACTAAAACCAGGGGAGTTTTCCCTGTTTTTAAAATGTTGTGGGGTTTTGTTTGTTTGTTTGTTTTGGTTGTGGTTTGGGTTTTTTTTTCATTTTTCCATACATTATGGCCTAATCCTATATGGTTTAACTGTAATCAATACCTTTTTTTTTCTCCTCACACTGTGTAAAACATGATTTTACTACAAAAACTTCGGGATTTTTCCATGTCTTTCTGTCATTGTACAAGTAATTGAAGTTGTTTACTTTTTCAATGTAGCTTTCTTTGGTCCTATAAGATGTGTGATGGAAGAGTCACGAGGAAGGGCTCAAATTACTCCTGTTGAGCCTAAGAGCATTTAATCTGCCCATTCTATGTCATGGGTTTGTGCCACTTGTGTTTTGTTTGTCTCTAGTTGTATGTTTTCCTCATGCTTTTCTGAGTGCAATGCAAACAATGTTTAATTTCCTAAACTGGCCCAGTGAGACTTATTTCAATGTGTTTGTCCTGCAACAACATTCATTCTAAATGAGCAAGAGAAGAGGTTTGCTTGAGCATTTGTTTGAATAGACATGTTAAGAATCTCTTCAGGTCCTGATACTGGTTGAGATTTCAAAACGCAGAAGAGCATTAACTGAACTGGTTCAATGGCTGCATAGGAGAGCTGTTGTTTTTATGGTAGTTGGCTCACAAATTAGAAGGAAACATGTCTAGGAGAAATGTGCACAATCCAATGACCAGCTGTGGCTGTCGTATCATTCTTTGAAAAAAGAAGCAAGGCAAATCCACCCATACTTTAGAGACATCAGGGGATAGTGCCCAAAAATATGTGAGGGCTTTAAAAAATGTCAAGACACCTTCCATAATCTTGTGCATTTAAGCCAATATACTGATCTCATTACGCTGCACGTGTCATATCTGAAACCTGTGGATGAGTGAAGTAAAAAAGGTGGCCTACAGCATTGTAACAACCCCCACCCCAACCCAAAACCAACCAAAGAAAAAACCCCCACAAACAAATGAACACCACACCACCACCACCCCCCCCAAAAAAAACCCCAAACCCAAACAAACAAAACACAAGAAAAAGAGCCTCAATCTTTTTTGTTCATGTCCTTGCTAAAAAAAACATTGAACTTACATAACACTTTCCATGGGAGAGTCTCTGACACTTCACAGTTTTGAATATTGCCTCCCAAAGTGCTGGTGAAAGAGTGGGCAATACACTGCCTGTTTCTGCCTTGAGTAAATGAAAGTAAAGAAAGTTACATGTCTCAATTTTGACAACAGAAATATTGTGAAAGGAAGCATTGTAAAGCCCACTTCATATTTTTAGACAAAGTTTGATATATTAAAAAAATCCTCAAATATTTATAAATCAAAATATTTAGAGCCAGATGTGAGAAATTTTACTAATTTCTTACAATTGGCAAAATTCATGGAAGAACTGAGAGACTGAGAGCAGCACTCCAGGCTCCCATTCTCTCGTTCCAAAGCATGTGTAATCCTGCCTTTATATCAAATGTGTGAGAGAAATGAGGAGAGCAAGGAGATCCTGTTGGGCTATATTGTACTGCTTTGGAGTGTATATGAAGGTACAGCAGAGGCAGTGGTTATGCCACTGTTAGAGAAACCTGTTTTTACAAAGGACTGGACTTTGTTATGACACAGTAGACTGAACAGAGCAAAATGTCAATGCCTTCTTAATTTAGTTGAAAATATTTTAAGCAGCTCAAAAGCAGTAATTTTATTTGGTGGGGAGATATGTAACTGCACTACATAGTTTTTAAGCATGAAGTCCACTTGAGTCCAAATAACTCCACGTGAATAATTTTCATGCTAATGAAAATAAACTGTTAAGCATCCAGCAGTGAAAGGGTCAAAATGATTGTATTAACTGAACTCTCCTGAGGACATATGTTGTTTACAGTATACATTTAAAATAATATTCCTGGCTAGTCAGGCTTTCCCTCAGGATAATGCAATTACAACAGTAACAGAGGATTAATTAAAGAGTCTCCCATAGGTGTTGCTAGAGATCTTGAATTGACCAAAGGGGGATACATTACAAACTCAGCACAGAGGTGAGCAGACCAGAGATGTTCAAAATAATTAGTTAGGCACAAGGGCAGGGTTAAGCTTTTTGCTTCACTTATCTGATTTTGATTAATAGTATAATTTCTTTTTTTATGCAGAAGCAGCATATTGGTTCCCATTTAAGTGTGAGAAATGAACAAGGATGATCAAGTCTCTGAATAAAGAAATCAATAGCAAATGAGTTTATTCTGGTCCAGTGTCAAACAGGGCTTGTTTTTCTTGTTGGGTTTGATTTTATTTTATTATTGTTAATTTTTACACTTGGTGCCAAGGGGTAATTTTTCTGTTGCAAAAGGAGCAACAGTACTGCTCATGCACAATGCATGGCATGATACAGATGCATGACAAGGAACAACTGCAACACGAGACAGCATTACAGCTGGATGCTCACCTCCCAGTATTTTGCCTTCAAAATAACCCCTGCATGTACTTAAAAAGTCCTTGTAGGACATCAGTCATAGTTCTCATTTTGGTAAGGCCACCAACTTGGAATTACAATGATAAACTTTTAAAAAAGAAAAGGAAAAAAGAAGGTATCCCCTCTCTCCAAGTCTCTTTTTAAGACAGGAAAAAAGTAGCCCCACAGAATGTGTTATTTTTGCATAAAGGGTTATTTTGGTATGTCTCTGCATAAAGGACACTGTTCTGGATGGACACGTCATTCAACAGAAAAATAATATGCAAAATTTAGATGAATTATGCAAAAATCTTCATTAGGAATGGATGAACATTATTCTGAAATGAGTCATACTGAGGGTACTGGGCTAGATCCCTTGTGCATCGTAACGTGTCAGCAGACCAATTATGGGCTGTAAAGTTGGTCTTAAAGTTTCTGGGGCTGTTTGAGCACATACGTCCTGAGGTCAGCCTCTTCTTCAAAAGTATATACTTACTAAATATAACAATTTCAAAAGAAGATGGAAATAAATAGCAATTTTTATTTCTTTTTTAACCTAGATAAAGAAAAAAAATCTCATGGAGAAGGTGATGATCTTTTCATAGTGAATGTTTCATTCTCAAATCAAGGCACATGAAGTCAGAATCTCATGTGTGGCATATTATGCCAGTTATTCCAATCTGAAGATCTAGCCCATTTATAAGATGTGGGCAATCTCTATTGTCTGAATGGATCTATTTTGTCATAAGCAATGAATTTTTCTGAAAGGTAGCACAGTAAGAAGAAATAAAAACTAACTTATTCTAGTTTATTAGTTTTTCTTTCAGATACTGCAAATATGAAGCTTACCATAATAAAATATATTCCACTTATTTAGCCATTATTATGAAGGAAACTCTAGGCTGCCCAGAGAGGCTCCCTCTCTGGAGATATTCAAAACTCACCTGGATGTGTTCCTGTGTAATCTGGTGTAGGTGATCCTGCTCTGGCAGAGGGGTCGGACTGGGTGATCTTTTGAGGTCCCTTCCAGCTCCTGAAATTCTGTGACACTGTGATAGGACAAGGGGCAATGGATACAAACTACAACAGAGGAGGTTCCAATATGAGGAGGATTGCTGTGAGGGTCACAGAGCACTGGAACAGGGTCCTCAAAGGGGTTGTGGAGTCTCCTTCTCTGGAGACTTTCAAGACCCCTCTGGATGTGTTCCTGTGTGACTTGTGCTAGATTCTATGGTCCTGCACTGGCAGGGGTGTTGGACTTGGTGATCATCTAAGGTCCCTTCCAACCCCTAACATCCTGTGATCCTGTGATGTTCCAAACTTTATTAATGAGTAGGGATACTATGCCATTTAATGCCTGAAGTAGCATGAGAGAAAGAATAGACTTCTAAGATGAAATAGAAATGCTTTTCAAATTAACTCAAGATTTCAAAACAGTTATATCAGTTTAGCAGAGAAAAGAAATTTGATTTATTTGTGAAAGAAGACTTAGGTAAATGTTGGCCATTTTGCTGCATAAAAAACTCCTTTTCATTGATAAGTTTAGTAAGGAGTATTCAGGCAAATACTGCAAAGGGAAAACAAAGAACTTGACAAGATAATTAATAACTCAACATCTATATAATTTCAAGGGCTAGAGTTAGCAATACTGCTAATAGGCAATGCTGATAGGTTGTTATGTGCCATCATGTTTCACTATTTCTCCTTGATAAAGGAGATATTGAAATACTCTTCACTGAGAATGGGAAATCATGTCTGGTCATTTTAATGTACCTTTCAACTGATCTAAGAAAGTACAGCAGCCTAAAAGGACACTGCTGTGTCCCACTGAAGGAATACAGTTTTGTGCACATTTCTGGCCTTGTGTGAATCTTAAATATGTATGTCATAGTGTTTGCACCTCAGGTTTTCTTATGATTCTCTTTCAGATTTTTATTTTTACTGTACATTTACACATACCTATCAGTGCCTCCAAGAGTGACTTCACTGCTCAATATGTGAGCAATCTGCATTGTGATTTTGACCTGCCTGCCAATATTGGAAGCATGCAACAGCTGTGTATTTGTGGAGAGACTTCATTGATCACATATGAACCTTACGACTCCAGGAAGCTTACATAAAGCTTTGTATATGGAACTTGCTTTGATACAAGGAGGGCAATGAAGACAGTTAAAAACTTCCTTTCTGTAAACTTCATTTCTTTTAGTACAATAAATAGACTGTTATGGATACTGCTGGTTCTAATGTTACAGCCTATTGGAGGTCCCTTTAGTAGCTGTCACTAGATGGTGCTAGCTGTATAAAAGAGGTGCCCCCCTCTTTTCCCTCTCTGATTCAGACCTCACTCTGTCAAGGATCTGGAGTATTTTGGCTCAATGCAAGAGATGTGTTTCTACTGAGTCCTGGGCATTCAGAGTATCTGCTAGGTCCCTGGAGGTTAGTAGGTCAATAGAGATTAATTAGGATGTTACCAAAGGTTTGGATTTACCTTGCATATGTATGCAGATTTCTTACAAACACAAAGGAGATCTCTTGTTCTGACAGACTTTCCAAGTGAGTTTAAGATAAGCAGATGACCCCTAGTTTTATTTTGGCCTTCTCTCACCCAGAAGGAGCTTTGTCCTTTATTAAATCTGTTAGAAATCAATCTCTTTTTTTTCCTTTTATTTTTTTTTCTCCCTAAGAAATATAGTGGTCTCTTATATTCTTGTTCAAAAGCCATCCTGGCAGAGGATTTAGAAGACAGAGTGACTGGTCTTCCAAGAGGTAGAAAAGAGAGCACTGCATCTCAAAGGAGTGCCCTAGACTTTGTGCAGTTACTTGGAGCCAATTTGGATGGTTCCTTCAAGTCCTAACAAATGCAGAAGGAGGTGTTTAAAAAGCGACTTTTCTTTAGAAAGTGTGTGGAGTAGGCTCTGGAATAAGGATGATGGGAAGTGTATGGTGAGTGAGAGAGGAAAATGAATTGAAGGACTAGTTAGAAAACAGAACAAATTTTGTTTTCCCTGCTGTGGCTTTGGGTTTTGTTCACTGTTTTTAATGTCGTCCTACTCCAAGAGAAAAATTTCCTAAAACCAAACCTTCATGTGTTTGGCCTCAGAAAGAGTTTATCTGAAGAAGGCCCAGTCAAAGACATCAGGTTTCCACTCTCAGCAATAAAAGTATTTCCCTTATTGTGAAAGCAGGGTACATTGCTCTCAAATGGGGAGAGATGCTAAGTGAAGTGACAATTGTTTCCCAGGGAGAATGATTCGGCAGGAAGCCAGTGTTTAATCACATAGCTACATCACATCATTACAGAGCATCACTCAGTGCAACCACTTGATGCAGTGCACCACACCTTTGTAGCATAATGCTGGCTCCCTGCCAGCAATTTAGAGAAAACTGCTATCAGCTTTTATAATTGCTTCCCTTAATGAAATAACCCAGTGAAATGGTAGGGATAGAATGGGGATAAAAGGGAGAGTTACGAGATGACAAATTTCTCTGACATCCAAGTTGGATCTATTAGCCAGCAAATAAATTACTGGTCAGCATCGAAAGTCCACCACAATTGTCACTAATTGTCAGGCTTGCTGGCAGTCTCCTCAGAGATGCCAAGGATTAAATGTATGTAAAGCTGAAGCAGCTCACTGTATCCCTAAAATGATGCCCTGAGGCAATATCTGACCATCCTGTACCTGAGCTGATGACTTAGCATAACACAGGATTATATATGCATATTTAAGTTATCACAAGAAAAGCACTGTTTGCTATGTACGGAAAGATAAAGCTCACTAGAATGTTTAAGAGAATGTGTTCTACATACTATCTACATCATCTGACACACGTGTCATTGACACAAAGAAGGCTAAAGGTATTCCAGTCTGCATTAGAAAAAGTATTGCAGTGGGTGGAAAGAGAGATGATCCTTCTCCTCTACTGAGCACTGGTGAATTCACATACAGAGTACTGTGTCCAGTTCCAGGCTCCCCACTATGAGATAGATATCCTCAGTAAAAGAGACTGGAGGGCAATCCAGAAAAGACACATGAAGATAGTTAAGGGACTGGAGTATCTCTCATGAGGAAAGCACAGAAAGCTAGGTCTGTTCATCCTGGAGAAGACTCAAGGAGAATCTTATGAATGTGTGCAAATATCAGAAGAGAGAGTTCTAAAGAAGACAGGTAGGTTTTCTTCAGTGGCTTCCAATGATAGGACCAGAGACAACAGGCACAGACTGAAACACAAAACATTTCACCTGAACATCAGGAAATGTTTTTTCACTGTGAGGCTGACCAAACACTGGCACAGGTTGCAAAGAGAAGCTGTGGAGTCTCCATCTTTGGAGGAATCCAAAAGTCATCTGGCCATGATCGTAGGTAAATGGATATAGGTTGCCTTGCTTGAGCAGAAATGTTGGAAAAGTTGACCTGCTGAGGTACCTTGCAACTGTTCTGCTATACTGTTATTCTATGAAAGTCATGGTACAATACCCCCAAGTATGAAAAAACCCAACCAAGATCGTGACTGAAATAGGCAAATAATCCTGTTTCAAAACCACAATTCCCTTTGACTAAATCTTAAGTACATCAGCACATACTTATTCAGGCTAAAGTTTGCACATTAGTCTATTAAGACTGCTTTTCTGTCTCACAATGGTGAGTAAAAGATACATAAGAAAGAAAAAATGAATAGAGTTTATACAAAAGGATCCTCCCCCAGGTATTCTTGCCCAGCTTCTCACAAACATAATCTAAGGAATTTCATGAGTCTGGGCTTGCATCTGCCCCACTGAACTTGATAGACACCAACGGTCCTATCATTCATAAATATGTCTAATCTGTTATAAACTGCTTTTTTACTTTTAGCTATCTTTACTTGATATGAGTGAGTTTCATGATTTAATTATTGTGCTGTGTGAAAACAAACTTTTTTTACGCCTGCAGGCTGTTTCCTTGGTTAGTTGCAGCATTCTCATTCAAATTAAGAGAACCAAAAATTTCTCAGCTCCACATGGTTTTGGATCTTTGTGTTTTAATCACCTGCATATAATGCTGTCAACCTTGGAGTCAACAGAGATAGCACTGCAGTATCACCCTGGGTGGCTTAACACTGTACCCCACTGTCCTTATCCTGTGCAATGGCCAAACACAAACTAGTCAGATTCTCAAAGCCCATCTCTCCCTCCAAATCTTGTTGTCCAAATGTAACACTCAGTAAAACAGACTGGTAGAGGGAAGTGTGGAAAACAACAGCCCGGTGTGAGTCAGTATGACTGACAGCATGCCCACCTATTTTTCCTGGATGTTGCTGGTTGTTTCAGGACAAGCCCAGAACCATGAATGCTAATCACTGAGGAAAAACTATTTCAATATACCTATGAAGAAGAAGAAATCAAAAAATCTCATCTTGCATACCTGAAGTATTGCCTCTGGGTGCCAGATTTTGAGGAAATCAGTAGTTCCTGTGCTGCTGTGGCTGAAGAAGAACAATAATATAATCCTAAGAAATCCTAGTTTGGATTCATGCAGACATCCACATGGCCAAGATGTGCACCACTGCCTTCTACTCCGTAAGTGCTGACATATTGGTTTGAAAAGTGAGCTCATACAACAGCGATTAAGCCAGAAATATAACAGATTACCTTCTTTACCAATGCAATAAAATGACCTCTCTCAAGTCTGGACTCTCATGACTGTGTGCTGTTTTAAATTACATAATCAGTTTTTAGAAACGGACACAAGCACCTAGAACTAAGAATTTTTTGAGACTTCCATTTATTGTCACATATTAATGGCACTTGAATTCAATCCTTCCTTAACATACAATAACTTTATGTTTTTGCAGCACATTGGACTGAATGTACTGAATATACCTGAATGTATAGCACAGGCAAAAAACTTTTGTCAGTTAAATATACTTTTTGTTAATTTTCATGCTTTTCCTTCCAAGTGAAAAAGTATAATTACTTGCAGGCAGAAAGAAGCAGTCTTGACAAAGCAATGTATGTGTCCTAATATTAGTCTTGACTAAAATAAATCCTCAATTTTTTTTAATGACTGTGTTTATATAACATACGGCTTTCTGTAAGAGACAGCCCTAACCATTACCTGTTTATCTATTTAAAGCAGGGTACTCTGTTATTCATTGCATGCAGACAATATGTGAATACACTGGCATATTTATTGTTAAGGTCAATACAATGATAGGATTTGATCCCCTTTGTTGCTTAGGAAAGAAAATCAAACACTTACAAAGTCAGGGTTAATATTTTTTACTTTGCTTCTGACACCAGCAGGATATGCTTTAAGAATGTATTCCCTAGTGGGCCAGGCCATAAAACACATAAATTACATTAGGGCAAGGAAGACAGTATTGGGGTCTGATTTTATACAGATCTCAACATGATTCTCAATTTGTAGAGTAATCAACCACCTTCCTTAGATATCTTTACTACAAAAATGCTTGTCTGACCAGCAACTTTCAAACAGTGTGCCCTTTTGGATATAATTCAGCAATAAAGTGTGAGATGATTTTGGTGTATTTAGAAACACACACACATACATATATGTTTATATACCATACAGACATTCTGTTCCAGACTTTCAGGGTGTCTGCTAGGAAAACATCTAAGAATAATGTTTAAGTAGATATTTTTATTTATGTAGATATTAAAATTTTTCTTAAGTGTGGATGAATGTGAGCTTATGTGTATGCGCCTTTCTGATATAGTTTGCTGCTTTCATATTTTGTACAGCCTTTGTGAAGCAAAGAATCCTGAGGACCCTATAGTACATAAATGATGATCTTAAGTACCCATATTACAACTCTTCAACTTCTTAATTGCTACCACTTAAAATAAAATGTGTATGCCTACAGGATAGATGTAATATCATAAATTATCAGGACAGTCCAACTGGTAGGACTTTCTTTCCTAATGGTTTGAAAAGATCATCTCCTGAACTGATCAGACTATGAAATACATCTCAGTCCATGCCTCAGTACCCCTTTTCTTCTACATTCTGAGCCTGAAAGACTTCTCCTAACATCAAGGGAAATTAAAGCATTCACAATCTGGCAAATGCAAGCCACCACTGTTGAATTCAATGAAAACAGAAACTGTGCCAGTCCTTACAGTTCTAGAAAATTCTGACATCACACGCTGGCATCCTCCTCCCACAGTTAGCAATGATGGGATGAGGCAGGTGAATGAGCTCACAAGGAATGATGGCTTGGAACTCTCTAGCATCTTCTTGTGCAGCCATACATGGAGCAACCTTATTACCATCAGGATGAAGAATTTGTGATTATATACAAAGAGAGGCCAGAGTTACAGATTTCTCAGAAAAATCCAAAGTAAATTGATTTGCTAAAATATATTTGGCCTGTTCCAGTCAGGCTTTATGCATACTCATTATAGACTGCTATAAATATTTGTCTTCCACCATGCCCCAGGGCAACTGGAGTTATCAAGAAACTAAAGTTTCCTCTCTGTTAAGGCACCTTCTCCTACCAGCAGGTGCTGTTGCTGTGCTAAAAAGGGTCAGTGAAGTGAGGAACTTAGTGACATCTCCAATGCCTGCTGCTTCTATCACAAACTCCTCTGTCTTCCAAATTTTCTTTTATCAGCTTGGAAGACAGTAATGTAAATTTGGAAGAGATGCCCCTACATACTTACATACCTAGATACAGTTACTTGGGATTTAGCTTTAAATGACCAGCATATAGAAGAAGCTACATGAGGCCCTGAGTCTGGTTCAACCTCATTTGAGTTTTTCTGTTCTCATTATTCATCTTTGTAATTATTGTTAGTTTCACATCATGTCTTCCATTCATACTCCTTTTAGCACTTAATTCTAAATTATTATGTTGCACCTACCACTAATAGATATCAAGTGGACTTCTATCTTTTGCAGCATTTCATATAGTCCCTTCCGTGTCTGAGACTTGGTAATTTCTTGAGCTGTACTGGTGTCAGCTAAAAACCTGACTTTAAATTCATTTGGTTAAGATAGCACAGAAGACTGTGTGGACACTTATATTTTGGATTATTTGTAAGTCACTTAGAATAGACTTTAACTGAAACAACCAAAACAGAAGGATGTCCAAATGGAGGTTGGCACCAGTTTAATTAAACTGCAGCAACTCTGTATATAAACAAGGCTTAAATATATAGACTGTAAATTACTTTTTACTGTAACATCACGCATTTCATTTTACAGAATCACAGTTTCTCTTGTATTCAGCCAAAATGGGGATCAGTCATTCTATTCTGGTTTTTATCATGAATAGTGTGACAGGCAGGACTGGGGAACTGATTGTGCCCCAGTACTCAGCACTGATGTGGCTACACCTTGAGTACTGTGGTCAGTTTTGGCCTGCTCACTACAAGAAAGACATTGAGGGGCTGGACTGTGCCCACTGAAGGACAATAAAGTTGGTGAAGGGTTTGGAGTACAGGTCTTACGAGGAATTGCTGATGGAACTGGGATTCCAGTCTGGAGAAAAGGAGGCTGAGGAGAGACCTTATCATTCTCTACAAGTTCTTGAGAGAAGGTTGCAGTGAGGCAGGTGTCAGTCTCTTGTTGCTTGTAAAGAGAGATGGGACAAGAAGAACTAGCCTCAAGTAGAACAGGGGAAGGCTTAGATTGGCTATTAGAAGAAACTTCTTCAAGGGTTATAAAATCCTGGCATAGACTCCCTAGAGAGGTGGCTGAATCATCATCTGTGGAGGTGTTTAGAAGATGCATAGATATGGTGCTTAGGGACATGATTTACGGGTATATTTGGCAGTGTTAAGTTAAGGGTTTGACTCAATGATTTTAATGTCATTTCCAGCCTAAACGATTCTATGATTATTCTTGAAAATTTAATGTTATTTAAAATACTGAAAATTTCTTTTGGTAAACATATTTCATATTCACCATATCAGATATTTGTTTTATGTCTTGAGTCTCCGACTATTATGTGAATTCATTGGCAGTTAAGTCCTCCTTGTAATAACGGTTGGGTGTCATATGGAAGTTAAGCAAAAAAGATATAATTCTTAACTTTAGCAATACAATATTCTATTAATTAAAGACATTGTGGCCTTGTAATATGCGATTAATGACAGACTGGTGTGTTGGGCAAACCTGAATTTCATATATTTCTTTCTTATAGTGAATCTCAAACTGAAGTTGTGGAAATGAGCTGTCATACTCAACAGAGTGTATTGAATTTAACAGAAACAAGTATGTAGTGAAAGTTAAACAAGTGCTTAAGTATTTCATTGAAAAAAATACTTCCTTCCTTCCAAATTCCTTCCAATTTCCTTCCAAATTCCTTCCTTCCTTCTGAAGCAGCATTATTGATGCCATCTTCTCCACTATATTATGCATGGAAAGGAATTTATGGAAAATAGAGCCCATCGTCTAAATCAGGCTTCAGCTACAGCACTAAGCAATGCTCTGGATTTTGTCTAGTACTGTCTGGTACCACTTAACTGATAGAATTGGTACTTACAATCTGTTTGTTAAGCTTTACCTTGCCTTATGTATTTAAACAGGTGCATTCTACAAATTCTACCCCTTATGCACAGAAGTGTAGTGCACATAAAAGTGAATGGAAAAATAATTTGACCCCTTAAGATTTTTATCAATGATTTTTTACTAAAAGTTTCTATTCCTTTTTTTTTTCTGGTTTAGTTTCCTTGTTTCCACTACTGCTTGTTATTCAGATTCAATTTGTCATGATATTTAGTAATTCATCATGATATTTAATAGGTGGGAGTATTCAGGGCCAGGCATTTGCTGTAGTTGGTTCCACTGGTGTTGTATCACCTTAGTTTATTGCATTATTAGACACAGTTAAATATTTAAGACATTTTCAGAAGGGGCAAGCATTCCTGTAAAATCCTTTGCTAGAAAATTTGGGGTGTGTGTATATATATGTGGTGTTGTGGTATTTTTTCCCCCAAGAAATCTTATTAAATGTGTTGATTTTCTCCCTACCTACACAATATTTAACCATATATTTAATAGTTCTGTAGCAGAACTGTACACCACTCTTTGCTAATACTTTGCCCCATCATAAGATCATAAAGAACTCGGGTAAATATTTGACATATGCTGCCTCCTCTTCCACATATCTTGATGTATTCTCAGTCCTGGATTAAAAAAACCAAACAAACAAAAACAAACAACCCCCCCAACAAACTATCAGAAGAAAACATGAATCTTCTTTAGGGACTGAACATTTATCTTCTTTAGGGAGATTCCTTTTCTCTGTGGATTCCTTTTCCCTGTATGCCTCCAAGACTGAATGGAGCTTCAAAAACTCATAGAGCTCTGGAAAAGAAAGCAAACTGCTCTGGAAGAGAAGACAGTGTAATATGTTATATGCCAGGTTACCCCTCACTGGAGAAAAACTACTTGGCTCCTAGTGACTCACCCGCTTGGAGATTTATCTGTAGCTTGTCAGAAGCAATAAACTACTCAATGATTATAAGATGCCTGTCACAATTTTTGGGCAAGGGTAGTTGTAGGTTACAGCTAGTCCTGGAATCATCTTGTGGTTTTGGAACTTGACTGGGATTCAGAAATTCTGGATTCAGTTCCCAGCAATGCCACAGACTCCTTAGGGTAAGCCATAAATCTCTTTGTGCCTCAGTTCTTAGCCCAGAATTAGCCTTTGACCTTGGAAGTTACTATCTTTCCCAAGTAATGATGACCTGAGACTCTTTCCACAGCACTCACTAATACTATATTCCTAAATGAAGTTTTTACAGTTTCCCCACCACTACCAATTATAAAAGAAATTTTAACTGAGGAAGAAACATCAAGGAAACAAACACCAGAACAAAGTTTTAACTGCTATCCACATTTACAGAACTGTTTCAGTGCACAGTGGATTCACTCCCACATATCTGACTGGAACTGATCACAATCATTAGTGGTTTCTTCAGTGGTTATGACCAAATCACTTTATCTGCAAAAGAGAACTACTAATGTAAATAAGAGAGATGTATCTAGAAAACTAGCTAGTGAAGGTCAATTATGACATTAAATCATAATCCACATAATTTGAACTGGACTGGGGAGGAAGGAAAAGGAGAGGCAGAGAAGCAGGACCGCCTGCAGCCATGGTTCTCATCGTAGTGCACTCACACTGCAAGGACACCACAGCTCTGACCATCCACCATGAATAAACAACTTCTCTGGCACCCAAGAGCAGGCATAAGGCCTGATTACCTCACCTGCTACTGCCTAACCTCTCCTGCCCTCTATCAAAGAGAGAAAGAGATTAAAAACCATCCTCTGCTTCAGAATTATTAGCACAAATCACCAGTAGAAACAGCTTGCTCTTCTCTGGTAGTAAGGCTGCTTGCCAGATGAAGAGCCCCCAGACAACCTGTTGGACAAAAAAGACTCAGGAGACTCCCTGGTCCCTCTTGTTAGGAGAAAAAAATATATGTAAGCTCTGCAGTGCTAAGAAGAGAAGTGGGGTAATTTGATTTATAGATGTATCCTTGACTACACAACTGGGGAAAACTGATCTGTAGCTGCATGGGAAAAGAGCACCAGGAAACCTTATCGGGTTCAGAGGTAAAATATAAGAAGTCTTCACAGCTTTTCTGACTACATTTCAGGCAAACAAGTTGGCTGGCTAGGGTACATCAGCCTGACCTGAAGCTGTTCTCAGTATCCTTGCTAAACACACGTGGAATCCATCAAACACAGCTTTCACACACCTGCCCTGGCTGAGAGAATGATTTGATAGGATAGATATGCAAGAGAACTACTGGTCAGTACTCACCTCATCATTTTCAGACCTGATTCTCACTTGCTCTTCCATTTCTCCAGTTGATGAAGACTGAAGGATGAGAGCAGACTCCAGGGGCCTCCAGGTAGAAGCAGTGTAGTTATCATCACATCATCTGGCTAACAGCTCCTGCTCCACCACCACCATTCCTGCACCCAGCCCAGAGCTGGGGGCAAGACCCTCACCAGCCAAGACACCACCCAGAGGAGCTCAGCCCCAGCAAGGAGCCCCAGTCAGCACCCGTGGATGGTATTGGAGGAGTCATCAATCCTAGCCCTAACAGCCGGGGGGCCAGCAGGCCCCCCGGCCTTTGTTGTCACCACCACCATCACCCAGTGCACACCATGGTGACTCCATGGGTACTCACCAGAGATGAGAGGAGGATCCTCAGCCCAGATGGGCTCAGCTTAGGGCTGCTGCCCTTCCTGGGGCGGATTAAATAGGGGAGTGGGTGGGGAGGGCAAAGTGACCACACCTGGGGTGGGAGGAGACTCCAATAGAGCCCAGGTGCTCTGGGTTTGAGGGGAAAAGGGGGAAATGGGGCGGGTGAGGGACTGTTAGGGTGTCAGGTGATGATAGGACTGGGGGGGATGGAAAAAAACCCCAACTAGAAATGGGTGGATTCAAACTGGGTGTCAGGAAGAAGTTCTTCCCCATGAGGGGGGAGAGAAGTTGCTCAGGGAGGTGGTGGAAGCCTCATCCCTGGAGGTGTTTAAGGCCAGGCTGGATGTGGCTCTGGGCAACCTGCTCTAGTGGGAGATGTCCCTGCCCATGGCAGGGTGGTTGGAACTCGATGATCCTTGAGGTCCCCTCCAACCCCAACAATTCTATGATTCTAAAACAATTTTACAGTTTAGGCTGGGTGTTAGGAAGAAATTCTTCCCAGAGAGAGAGATTGGCCATTGGGATGTGCTGCCCGGGGAGGTGGTGGAGTCACCATCACTGGAGGTGTTTAGGAAGAGCCTGGATGAGGCACTTGGTGCCATGGGTTAGTTGATCAGATGGTGCTGGGTGATAGGTTGGACTCGATGATCTCAAAGGTCTTTTCCAACCTGGTTAATTCTGTGATTCTGTGATTCTGCTGCCATGACACTGTTACAAGCAGGATTGTGCTTGTGCCAGCTCTGCTGATCAGTCTATTCCTACTTCCAGGATTGATTAGCATTGGTATCCAGGCAAAAATAGCAGGTTTGCATGTCCCATCTAGTTGATCATCCTGGTCCACTGCTTATAAAGTGAAAAAACCCTATATAGTCTCCTTGTCACACTATTGTGCAGCCAAGTCACTGCTCTTTAGAAAAGCAGTGAAAAGGAAAAAGTTGTCACCACTGCCTTCATATATGTTGTGGGTTTTAAGAGGAAAGAGAACAAATCTCTGCTTTCTCTTGTTTGTTGGTTGGGGTTTTTTGTTTATTTGTTTTAATTTACATTGGGGACCTAATGAACCATTCTTCTCATGTTAAGGTGTTATTTTTCTCTATGGTGGCTGTCTTACAGCACAGCCCTTCTTAGATAAGTTGCTCACACAGTAATAGGTGATGAACTAGCAATGTGATGATATTCACTAACCAAAGCGCTCTCTCAATTCAGTGCTTCAAGGGATAGCCAACTCTAAGAACAGCCCTGCCTGTCAAATGTCCATTCCCTTGAATTACTACTTTAAAAAAAAAAAAATCCTATGCCCAGAATGAACAAAGTTAAATGCAGACATATATCAGGGAGCCCATTTTTTTCTGTGGAAACACATCCTTGTCATACTATTATTTACATAGCATTTTCCATTCTAGCTACACATACACTGGTGCGGCACTAAAAAACAAGGCTTTTGTGCTAGTCTTCTTAAAAAAAAAGAAAATGCACAACATTAAACAAGCAGACTACAGCAGTTTTGTCAGGTTTGTTAAAGAAAAAAAAAATCTTCTGTGGGCTTTTCATAAATCTCACTTGAGTATGCAGCATTTATCCACCAAAGAAGTATTTAATAACCAAGACATGTTATACTTATCTCTGTTCCTGTCTATACAACTCCATTTAATTTGTGGCCTTGTCTGTCCTTTGATGCACAAATATCTTATTACTTACATAGACAACACTTCTAGTTATTTTTTGAAAATATGTCCTTTGAGTACAAGCAGTCAATTGTGTACACTGTTACCTCAACACAGCTACAAATGGTATGTGGACTTCCCTAAATTAACATAGTTATAATATCAAGTCACACCAATGTTTTTGTTCGCTGCTGAGGTATCCATTTTCCTAATATTTCTTGGCTATCTAAACAAATAATGATATAATTAATAACAATCTTAAATAAAGAAAGTTGAAGTTGCTTTAAGGATGGAAATTCTTGTGAGATTTCTTGAAGGGTTTGGTACTATATTATGTTTGTGAGCAAACACTGCAGTTCAGGAGCTTTGATACTATACCTAGTGCCTGGGACGGGTACTGCCCTCAGAACTCTCAGTGAACATATTTGTGTATGAATTATAATATATGCCAGTAAGTTTCCTAAAGAAGTGTGACCCAGCACCAGTTTTAGCTAATGGGAACCTTTAGTCTTTCAACTATGAAAGATTTTTCTGAGGGAAAATAAAAGCCGCAACAAATAATATGTGACCAATCATACACCAAAAGTTACTAAACTCAGATGGTAAGTAGTTATAGAACAGCCATTGCTAGCAAAGTGGGAAGATAATTCATCCAAGTTACTAGAAGAAACAAACTGAATAAAGATACATCTGGCCGAAACTAAGTATATTCAGTGAGTGGTTGCAAAATATCTCTTTTATAAAACCTTTCATGTAATAACACTATACAATAATTTTGGCTATGCTCTCACATAAATTGTAGTTGTCTTTAATCAAGGAACAGAAAATCCTACCCGTTAAGCTTTGAATAAATAAAGCAAAACAAAGCATGAATAATTTAGTAATTTTTAATTATTTAATAATAATACAACTCTGAGTCCCCTCAAAAGAATATTGATCTCTCTCCTCTGCTATGTTATAGTGACCTCAATAAATGTATTCAATTTTTGTTCTTGTAATTACTTACAAACCTGCTTATCTCCTTGCAGAATGAGAAGCTGTATGAAAGACAACCCATGGAAGGCAATGGGGTAAATTATACTTATCAAGTCAGGCAAGAATCTAAGATTTTAGGAGTTCAGAACCTAACTGATGAACTTTGCTCACTTTGGACAAAGCCTGTCCTCTGCAGTGTGATCCAACTTATATTTTTCTTGGCAAGTTTACAAAGCAGTGGATTTATGATCTAGGGAGAATAACAAATGAAAAAATTAATTAAAATGGCCAATATGAGCTGTGTTTTTCTCTGCTGCCTGCTTCAGTAGCCAAAGTACTTCAGCCTACATATCCTAATAACAACCTTAAGACTGAGATATCTTTAAAGCCTGGAAATCTGTACCTCTGACACATAACTGACTTATAAAACATGTATTATTATTGAAAATTTGGGGCACTTTGTGGTTATCTCTTTTTGTTCTGTTTTTCTTTTTAATTCTCTGTCTGGGGGGAATGTTAAAACCTGGAAGAAAAACTTGGAAGAATTGAATGTTGCTGCAAATTCCAGGTGTTTCTTTATAAAAAGAAACTTTGAAAGATGGGCCCCAGGCCCACCCTACATAGGAAAGCCCAACAGAAGCAATAGATTTCATATTTTTAGGAACAGAAAATACAGCAAGAGGTTTCAGTCTGCATATGCTGTCGAATATATGAGAAATTTTGGAGTCTTGATAGCCTTAATCCCTGCCACAGAAGTGTATAAAATTTCACAGCTAAGCTGCCAGAGAAGCCAAGACCACACCAGGAAAGCCGTCTGCTTACAAGAAGATACCTGCCAGGTCTTGTCTGCCAAAGTCTGGACTAATGAATGAATACACAATATCCCAATCAATCAAACTGGATTTGTCTTTGCCCCAGGTCTAGGTGAGGTCTGGTATGAGGTGACCATATCTGTCAAGCATGCAGTAGTTGTGGCCAAGAAACTGTCTGTACATTTATACATTTATCAAGGCAGATATGAATAGAAGTCTTTATTTTTTTAACTAAATGTAGCATATACGCACACTGCCTGCATGTATCTAAATGTATAGTGACATGAAGAGGAAGAAGGACATGTCTACAAAGACACACTACCCAATTTAGATACGATGTTATGCAGATACCTTTACACACATCTACACACAGTCCTTTGCTTTTTGTTCTCAGTTTTGGTTTTGTTCAAAACAATTCCAATCTTGCATATATTTTTCAGTACAAGCACTAGGCTTGTGATTACATGAAACACTGCAAAATTCCAACTCACTTATTCATTTTTTTAACCGTAGTGGAAAGTCTTGTTTCTAAAGTTTTAATCCTACATTACATTGCTGTCTGTCAGGTAAGTAGACTACATTTTCACATATAAATGTATTTGCATCAGAAAAAGCAAAGGTATAGTGTGGCCATAAGGTAACAGCTTATGTAGCTCTCACAGCTGTGCTAGTGACTATTTTAATGTGTAGACATTCAATCTGACAATGGCAACAGTCCTGATGGTTGCTCTCTTGCACAGGGGCTACATGACGCAGTAAGAGAATTTTACCCAGAATTTTATTAACTATATCTTTGAACTGAGGTTTGCTGAAGCTGATGACTAGTCCTGGCTCCCTGGGAACATGTTTCTGGGTGCAGAAGAGGGTAGGGGGAATCAGAGAGTGGTCTGATAAAAGATAAAATGGTCATAGACAATCTGTCACCTGAGGGATGATAAGGTGATACTATGAAGATACTCAAATTAAGCGATAGTAGCCAGATACACTGGTGAGATAAGGAGAAGGTGTGACAGTAGAGTGCCTTTTCATTCTGTCATCCTTCACTAATTCAAATCTATCCTTGGGTCTGTCCTACCTTCAAGGTTCATCACCAATCTCAGTGTATTGTGGAAAAGAGCTGTAGTATAAAGTCCTGAGGATGCAAGAATGTTAACTCATATACATGGTGACTTAAAAGTACCTTGGTTGACACATGCTTTCATAGGGTCCTCCATATCTCCTTTAGCAGTTTAGGGTGATTTTTATCACTATTTTTTGCAAGTACAAAGCCAAATGAAATAGCAGGAACATTTTAGAGCTGTAAGTTGGAAGTTTCTGCTGTGAAGTGACAGCTGTCAGGGTCCTAAGTGCATTGTCCCAATCTCGCCTGGGAGTTTGGCTGCCTGGTCTCTGCCTCATTGTAGATATGGCACAGATACCTGTTTAGTGCAGTGTTTAGTGGGGACCTGCCCCTCTTTGCTTGAGAGCTGCCTTTAAGCTCAGGTTTATGCCTTTGACCCCTTCATGAGCTATACTGACTTTCTGGCTTCTCTTTGGACCTGCTTCATCAATATAGACTTGAGGATGACCACCAGACTTTGACTGAACCCAGTTACCCCTGCTTTATTCTTCTTGGTTGATGTTGTGGACCTGCCCTGCACACCAATGAGGCTACTGCCCTCATCTTCCCTGTCCCTGTTCCAGCTCCTGGCTTCCTTTGGCTATCCATGTGGCCTGCTCTTGCTGCAGCTTTGCAGTCAGAGGGAGTCTGCTCAGGGATTTCAGTGGGAGTCTTTAGGCTGGTGCGGAGAACTTTACAGTTATACTTTTTAATTAAAATTCTAAAACATTACTTCATAGTATACATATGGAGAATGTTAAAAATCCTATACATCAGGCAGTGTCTCTACAGTTATGCCTACAGTTGCATAGAGAATATGCTGCTCTCCAAAGAAAACCTGCTGAATATCCAAAGGTTATTTTAACGTAAACACTAAATTTTCAAAGACAGGAAGTTTTCCATGGATCTAGAGTCATTGTCAAGGAAGAAAAGCTACAGCAGTTGAGCTTACTGTTGAAAACTGCAGGTACATACATATTCTATGGCCCCAAAGTAGTTGCAGTCATTTCTTGTAATGTCAGCTAGTTATGTCTACATTTCTTGTGAGGTCAACAGCGAGAAATTTGCACCCCTAAAGGATGGATCATCTTGTCTCAACACAACCAGAATCTATTAGCCAATAGAGGTGGCTAATGGTCCCAGCGAATATAAAAAGAACCTAGAAAAGTATTTTGATTTGGATGAAATTGATTTTTAGTCTATGAAGTTTAGGTGAGATGCTTCCTCATCGATAAAATGGGGATAGATTCCTGAGTCTACCAAATAATAGGAAGAATTTAATAAAGATAGGTTTGGCTTCAGTGGGTTCCATTTAAAAAGATACCATATTTTTCTTGGCAAGCCTTGGAGTTGGAGATCACTGGGTGTCCCCTGTATTTTGGACACACAGTGTGGACTGTGCACAACACCCCACTGATTTTGCTTGGTCCCCACCTACTGGCTTGCAGTAACCTACCGACATCATTTTAGATCCCAAAGCTACTGCTGAATCACCTCCAAGTACACATTCATATTAAAGAGAGGGACTGTTCTCCCCTAACAATTCAGATGTAACTTCTTTTAACATTAATGAGAGTTATACATATGCATTGAAGGGAAAATAGACCCTGAGGGCATCATATGGATGGCCCGTCAATATTCTGTGGCTCTCAGTGGAACCTTGTACAGTATGGCACACAACATAATGGGTCCATTGACTTTGTATCACTCTAGGTCAGTAGCCCTAATATGATGTTAATAGAAAGCTTCTCATTAAGATCCTAATTATGTGTGTGGTAACAAGACACACACTATATCTTCTATATTGCTACTTCCAAACCACTACAGTGCATTTTCTCATAGGAACAATATAAGAGTGACCATATCAGATGCCCTCTGTTACATGTTAGCAGTACTCATAAATCCTAATCTGTCAAATTCAATCTATTTTGTCACTAGAAGGACATTTTAAATCTAGATGCTTCAATCCTGAATCTGAAAGAGAAGTGTATTAATGTAGTGCTGATACAGCTATCAGATCAAATACATTTTCCGTGATTTTGCCTCAGATGGATTAAAATGTAGGCCCCTGTGATCAAAGGGCACTGAATGAAAGCACAAGACTTGTCTCTGTCCTCTACTTGCATAAACTCAATGTGTTTGCCTCTTTTTTATTCATTCTGCTGTGTCTAACACACTATACTTGGGGCTGCAGGTGATGTTTCCCCAACTACCTGTATTATGTAAATGACCTGCTAAAACAACTGAAGTGTCTGATCTTTATCAGTCTAGAAAGTGGAACAATCAAAACTATAGAAACTGAGAAGCAAAGCAGTTCCCTGCAATTACCTGTTTTGAAGCAATACATTGGTTTGACATTCTTAAGTCAGAAATGTCTGATTTCATAATATAATTTGTAGAAGTAAAAAAGGCAAGTTAAACATTTGCCTACACAGATCATGTTTACATGTGTTCAAAGAACTTCCCCAAAACTTTGCAGTCTCACCTAACCATCATTTTTTGAGACTTGTTCACTGTCACACGTTTGCAAACAAATTCAGAAACGTGTTCCAACTCAGCTTGCTTTGCTTTTGGGTAACTCCTCATACTTCAGTGTTTCTGTGTCTCCTTGTGTGTGTATGCATTTAATGAATACACAGATGCAGAAAAAGAAGAAAAAAAAGTTTCAGTTTTTCTCTCACAGGACACATGAATACAGCATTAAGAAAAGCTGTTTTGCCATGTATCCTCGAAGCCACAGGAAGGTGAAATAGATGTTATATGCATTTCTGCAACATGTCAATTCATTCTGCAGTGAGCTGAGCAAATAATTTGAAATGCATAAATCATCCAATGAATGTATCTTTTCCTGCTCATGAAAAATCCACAAGCAAATCTCACTTCCAACAAAGGTTTTTGGCATTAAAAATATATTAAAATAGGACCTCTTTCAGAAATATCCCATGTGCTTTCTATTCTCGTGTGACTTTGTCCGTATTGCTAAGGACCAGATCTTCAAACAGATCACAACACTTACAGGGCACTGTCCTTTCCTTGCCTTTATCTTTTCTACAACCAAATTTACTTACATTCATCCATTGAAAGAAGATATCCATTGATTGGAGAAGTAAAACCTCTCAGTTATTCCTCACACTGTGCTTTCCTCCTGTGTTCTGCTATTTATTTGCTTAGTTGCACATATGCCTGCGTACCTTGCTGAATCAGGGCTACAAGGAAGAATGTAAATATTTAAAAACATTTCTGAAGTAATCATGAACAGCTGCCTCCAAATATTCCATATATGGTACTCAAGATGTGTAACTGAGCTACAAGTGCTTCCGTAAGTCATGTGGCACTGTTTTGCTTGCTGTCAAATGAACAATCTCCTACGTGACTGCTCATGTTGGTGAAGGCCCACATGTGACTTTGAAGTTTGCTGGCCATGAAATGTCAAGAGAATTAAGCTCCACCATATAAGCATTTACTGAATTTGCAAATGAAAGTAAGAGTGAACATGATCCAGGAGGTTATGCTAATGAGTGCCAAGGAATCTCAGCAAGAGGCATTTTAGCAAAATACTCAATCTGTGTTTTCTCCCAGCCCATGTTTGGGCCCTAGCTTTGGGAGTACAAAAGTCTCAAGTGGTATAAGGTGCTGTTTCTAAATGCAGCTAGAGCAGAGTGAAAGTTTGTATGAGAAGTTTTATTTGCCAGTAACACAACTACAAATCGATCAAGTACTGAGAAGCGGATATCTCAGAGGATTTAGGCATTCCTTGGTTTATTTTGTGAAACCACCCTGGGCTTATGATGCTAAGGTAAAAAAGCTTATGCAGTGCTAGATGTGGGGTTTTGTTGTTGTGTTTTTGATTAGATTTCAGTGGGGTTATTTTAATTGTTGTTGGGAGTTTGTGGTGGTGGTGGTGGTTGTTTGTTTGTTTGTGTAAACAGGAAGAAAATTATTCTTTTCAAATAATAGTTCCTAAAGTTAATTTATTTCAATAAACTGATCAGGACATTTGAGTGATGGGTAGGTGGGCAGTAAAATATTCCTCCCACACTTGAGAAGTGAGAAGTGTCCACACGTTCAGAAATATTTACATTTTTCCAAACTGATTCGGTGTTCTCTTGTTCCAGTATGCTGGGAACATGCTGGGAAAGGAGTGTGACTGAAAGTGAAATAGAGAACTGTAGCAATTAAATGTAATTTTAAGTGGCATGAAATTAAGCAAGCCTAGAATAAGAAAATAAACAGAGTGGCCCCAGATTTTCCTTAGTGCAAGTTCCCTGACTTCAGTAGAGTTACATGAAAAATATATTTGTACTCACTTGCTCTCTCTCTCTCTCTGAGCTTGAATTCTTGATGTCAGCTTAAAAAAAGGAGAGTAACTTGGAGAGAGAGAAAAAAAAAGAGAGGGGAGTGTATGGAAATTAACGTTTCAGCTTCCAAAAATGTACATTTAATGAAAAGTTTGAAAATAACCAACCTTTCATGCCCCAAAGAATTACTGAGAAAGATCTGTGTTTGCAACCTTGTTGGCAGTCAGGCTGTCTTGGGCAGCAGTAATTTTCAGTCAGAGGGTTGCCATAAAAGCCTGAAAACCCACAGAGCTAATAGAAAACAGGCAGAGAAAGTGAAGTCTAAACCAGGAATTCATAGGCAGAGGCTTCCAAGCTCAGTTCAGCTGTGTGAGGTCTGGCTGAGTCACGCACTGCCACAGATTGGACTGGTACATATAGAATAGCACCGACTCAAGAATTTGGCATGTGAAGTCTGGAGTAAGGCTCCAAACACTTCCCTAGTGATATTTCATCCAAGGGAGTCTATTAGTCTCTCTGCCTGCTAGGGAACATCCCTGGTTTTAATTCTCTGCCCTTCTATGTTTAAGTTCCCATAAATATCATGGAAATTGATTTGTGCATGTCTGTGCTCTAAACTGTGGCAATGCTATGCATGATGCATCTTTACACTTTCAGAGACTTTCTAGTGTGTAAATCAGTCACTGTGGACTGATACAGGCAAGCCTTTTGGGAAAGCTACATGAAGAGTAGTGAAAGAAGACTTACCAGGAAACGAGGGGAAGGAGATAGGTATGACTGCATTAACATATAAACATGGACTGAGAATAATATCAGTATCAGTCACTTACTAAAAGAAAACAGGTTTGGACATTTGTTAGTAGATTTGTTTTCTCTGTAAACTGTTGAGAAATACTTAAAATTAAACACAGTTCCCAAACTGGTAAGTAAGAAAGAAAGAAAGAAACAGTCAGTCATCAATGTCATTTACTTAAGAACCAGACAGTCTACTTTTATTAAATTCTCTGCTGCTAGATGACACTATGTATGGGTGAGGTGGGTTGGGTTTTTTGTTTGTTTGGGGATTTTGTTTGTTTTGTGATACATTTTCCCACTCTAATGAGGAAACAAGTTATCATTTGTGATTGTACAGACCACGTAATAACCTCACTTCGGGACTTCATGACATGGTCCTGATTCAATGTTGCTTTCTCTAGTGACATTCATGCTGAAGCAAGTGGCAGGGAGGCTGAATGTGACTGGCTTCCTTTTGTCACTGTCTGCAGACGCTGACAGTGCCTCACATCTCTTAAGTCTCTTTTTGTGGTTTAGGACACTGAGGTCACTGCAGTAAAAGCAAGGGGACACAGGCAAGCATGAAAAAAAGAAAAAAGGAAAATTAAATATAGGTGTTTGTGAACTTGCTTAGGGGAGGCTAATACCAAGCACTTAACAGAAGATTATGAAATATTATGAAAACAAAGTGTATTTTTATTTTTTAGAATAGAAGGGGAAACAAAACCAAAATCAAGATGAGCTCTACCTGGAGACATCTGCAGATGCTGACAATGAGTGTACTGTAAATGGCAGGGTGCTGCCTTGGGAATGTATACACAAATGGAAAAGGGTCATGGCTGGGAACAGAGACTTCAGGGCACATCTGCTCCCTCAGGTACACGGCATTCAGACCTGAGGTATTTGGCTGGCTCCTATGCAGATACTGTGCTGGGGTAAACCTCAGACACAGAGCATCTCCCATTTCAAAAAAGCTCAGATACCAGTTTGCCTCTCTGGCTTCAAATATTCTGCAGTAGCAGACTGGAAAACTGTTCCAGTGTACTCTAGTTACAGGAAAAGTAGTTATTTTGCCATCTTACATGTGTACAACACTTTTCACAGTCTCAGGAAGATCTGAAAATGGAAATGAATGTGAAGACTTCTAGGTGTGGTGGTTTTGGTTTTGTTTTATTTATTTATTTATTTATTTATTTATTTATTTATTTATTTATTGATAACGAGAAGATCTAGAAGCACCTAAAAGCCACTGAAGGGTGAAACTCTAAAATGGCTTCAAAATTCAGTTCATATGAATGGAAGCTCCAAAGTACCTCTCCCATCTCGGAATGGCAGACTTGCAGGACAGAACTTTTTTAGGAGTCTGGCATAGAACCAAAATTAGAGGAGCTTTTCTTATCACCAGACAATGTTTTACATGGGTAAGATAGTGGGTGTCCATCTAAGCTCTCACAAAGGTTTTGGACTTAGTTTGGTATTGGGATTATTTCTTATTTTATCTGGCTGCCCTTCTGAAAAATACATTTACAGTTTGTTCTCTGCAATACAGAACTATGTGGCTTGCCTAGGGAGCCTGGTAGCCTGATAGTCTATCTCTGGTCACAGTTACTGTGTTTGAAGAGCTTTTCAGAACAGCTGGGAATTGAGGGTGCTTTTCATGGACAACAAAATCCTGAAATACGTAGTGAGCTTTTTATCAAAACCAGATCACCTCCTCAGGACTGCTGCCCTCTTCCACTATACATTATTCTTCCTTTGGTAGGTTTTTGTTTTGGTTTGGAGTGTCAGGGATACTAGTGTTTGAACTGAGCTTGTTGTCACCCTGGTAAGACTTTGAGTTAACACGTGTGGATGATTTGTTGCTGGTGATTCTTGCTTTAATCATGGGTTAAAAGGGTTATCTTGGAAGCATTCAGGATTGTTTTGATGTCTCTTGGTCACTTCAGCAGCAAAGAATTTCACAAATACGCATCACAACTGCAGCTCTGGACAGTAAAATGTTTCTAGAAAGCATTAATATTGTGTCAGTCTATGACTCAAGCTGGATTCTGTCCTGTGTGCTGAATGACTTTTTATCAGCTTTTATCTTCTGGTCTTGAAACAGTGCGATATTTGTCATTATTCTCAGCTTGCTAATAGAGGGCAGGGAAGATTGAATTTACCCTCCTGTAATTTTCTTCTTATTTCCCTTCTTGGTGAGCTTAGCCATGTAAAGCCTAGTAGCTACAGGGATATTGCCTGAAGCTCCACCAGGACCTGGGTAAAGGTAAAGTGCCTAAGAGTTCCCTTCTTCCTTTCCACTCCCTATATACATAGGGTGGACACAAACTTGTGCTGTGTTTTTACCTACTAACAGGAGTCCACTATACAGGAAAATGCCTGGAATGGTTTATTTAGTTCACTTCACAGAAGACAATGCTAAATTAGCTGGGTTCAGGGTTTTTCTATCCTCAGGAAGTTCCGTGGTTAAAAAAAGAAAATAAAAAACTGCTTAGTTCCTCAAACCTGAAAGCCAAGATATTCACACGCAGCATGGACCAAATCCTGAAGGGCATTATGATATGTTTTGGCTGCACAGGGATGCCAAAAACAGGAGGAATCTCCACACATGCACTGCAGAGAAAATTTCTGTGGCAGCTGTTTGCATCACCTCATGGAGTGAAGGGGGAGAAGAGGGTATTTTGGGTCCTGAATCGGTAGCTTTGAACAGCCCACAAAAGCACTGGAGCCACTGTGGTGTGGGAAGCAATGGGTCATGTCCACTAGTCTTCAGCCAACAGTCAGCAGCAGCCCAGCTGCAGGCCAGGTCTGTGGTTTGGAGGGCCTTGAGCTCTTGGGTTCGAGGATTCTTTTCCCTCAGGCTTGTGGCACTTCAGACAACAAACTTTTTCAAACAGTCTCTACCCCATTTTTCAGGATCTGATTATGAAGAAGGCAAGTTTCTCTGAGACAGTATCTTTTGATTACATTGAGAAAACACACTGCAATGTTAGGGCTTCCCATCTCCCCACTTCATGCACAATTTTTGCATTCAAATGTATGAAAACATCTGTTTGGGATTCTCCCTGTATTCACATTTCAGTGGCATGACAGTGAAGCTGCCTGCAGAAGTCCACTAACTTTCTTACACTCTGCAGCCTAAGTGGAAACCTCAGTGAGGCAACTTTAAAATGAAAAGTTCTGGTGCTCGTTACAATAGCAAAACCTTTTAATAGCACCAGAGAGGCAGGGGAACTTCACCAGATAACTAAATCCATTGATCTCTAATCCTTTGGGCCATACTTACTGTGGAAGACTTGCATGCATGGCTTCAATCCAGAACCATACGCTGCCAAAAAACGCTTAGTAGGTTAGCAGCCAACAAAAATGTAAGAGGTCTGCTCTGCATGTGGGAAACAACATAAAAAGAAGTGGCTTTTTAGCTTAGTCTGACAAACGTTAGCATATAACACTGATATTAAAATGAAATGGCAGAAATTATCAATCATATCTTGGATGGAGCGGGACTTATATGTGCTAATTAAAAGGGACTGGGTGGCACTTTAGTCTGCTCTGTTGTAAGTTTCTTCTCAAGTACCCCAGTTCAAAACCTTCCTCAGGGAATAAGTTGCTATTAATGTGCATTTCTTGCAGGATGAAACACTAAAGAGGGAGATCTGCAGAAGTCAGATGCATTTCCTCCCCTACTTAGACACAAATACAGATGTTATTCATATCAAATATATATATTATTCTCTATCTCTGACAACTGATCTTAAGGAACTATAATATCTACCTAAATATGTTGCTAACCTTATATTAGAGCTCATATCCAGATAATTCTTGATACACTTCTCTATAAATATCAATTAATTATGCTCATCAAAGATAGGTATGTGTTAAATTAAAATTCATATTATGCCTTCCAGGTACCACTGACAGTTTCAGGGACTCTGTAAAAGTAAATAATTGTTGTCACTAAATTCTATCAGCACTTGTGGTTTTCACTGTTTACTTTCTGCTTTTCATCTTACTGGTATTTTACTTGTGTATATGTACACATATGTCATATGTGATATATAGAATCTGTAGAAATTACCTTTTAGGGTTGCTGTCAGAAAAATTTCTTTTCATAGAATCTTAGAATTGTTAGGGTTGGAAGGGACCTCAAGGATCATCTAGTTCCAACACCCCTGCCATAGGCAGGGACACCTCACACTAGATCAGGTTGTTGTGTGTTAAATGAAATTCTTTTAGAGCAGAGAACTCTACCAGCTGACAAACACCCAAAACCAGATGAGCACTGATTTTTGTTTGTACCAAGGTGAATGAAAATCATGCGAATTCCCTCAGTCCTCTGACTACATCATTCAGAGATCATTCTTACAGGCAAATTTCAACTTTTTGATGAAGACGAGGATGGTCACAGTTGATATAGGACTATGGGCACATTTAATGTCTTCCAGAGACACCTCTTAATCTGGCACCTGTTCCCATTTGTACCAGGGTAACTTGTCAAAGTCAAACATTCTTGTTCTGGAGCAAGCATATCTTAGAAATCCAGAACAAGTTGCTGACACCATAATAGCCAGAATTTGTATGAAGAAGGGAGATGTGTGTTTGTAAATGCAAAATAGTCATGTCTAAACCACATTCTTAGAAAATGTTTCTCATTCAAATTCTAGCCTATGTTCATATTCACCTTCCAATTCTGTCACATGGGCAAAAGCCTTTGACCAGAAATAAGTTTTGAGTCATAACCAGGAGAAGACCTTCTGGTTTGGACCCAAGACACAGCACAGTGTGCTCTACAAATGGGCAGAATTCATATGATATAAACGACCTGTGTTTTGCACCAGCTGTATCAGCTCTGGTGCCCTTCCAGAAATGCTTTGGAGGCTACAAAGCATATAGGATGTATGGGTCACCTCAGCTTGTGCCATCCTATGACAGAGTGGCTGGACCATGTTGTAACAGATGTGTCCATCGCCCACTGATGGGTATGTGCAAAGCTGAGCAGGGAATACACCAAGCTTTACCCTATCACCTAAGCCAAGTCCTCAGCAGGCTTTTTAAGGCCTGTTTCAGATGCCTCACTTCCCAAATCCAACACAATATGCCAGTTTTGTAAAGCCAGTTCAGTCAGGGAGAGGTAAATCACTTGAATCCTCCCAGGAGACAATCAACAACTTTCAAGCTGGGCCTTTTTTGGTTAGACTGTAGCCATAAATTAGAATGGAACCACTAGGCACCACTGAGAAACATGTCATCTGCCTCAACTTGCTCGGGATTAAACACAGTTCACAGAGCAAATATAAGCTATTAATATCCTGCATTCATCGTGGCTACATTTCTTTGCTTCTTTTTTATTTGTGTGTGTCTGTGTCTGTGTTACTGGAAAACCCTACAATAATCTCCAGTCCTAATTCTACCAGATTCCTTTCTTCTAGTTTACAATAATGAGATATTACAATATCCTCTGGAAGTTGAAGGCACTGACAGAATGCACTCCAGCACTTCATGTTCTACCATACCACAGCACAATGGGGCGCCATTAATGGGAACCAAGTCTGTTCAATCTTGTTATGACTTTCCAGAGCCAAATCCTACTTGATTTACTCATGAAAAAGTCCTATTGAATTCAGTGGGCATTTTGCCTGAGAAAGGAGCAGGGAAGAGCCCTCCCTCATATTCTTTAGTCATTTCCCTGGGGTAGGGCCTGATCATTCAAGATGTTGAGTTAATGCTGTGCAGCACAAGACCGTGTATCCTCTCAGGAGAGCTCTTGCAGCCCCTAAGAAAAATGAATCAGGTGATTAAGAAACTGTGATTTCTAATAAGCTTTGTATTTTCAATTTTGTTTTGTTAATCTGTTGAAGTAGAACTTCAACTAAATGTTTCCATTTATAAACTGTTTTGATTTTCAGCAAGGTTTTTATTGATTTTAGATAAATACTAGTTGCTTGTAAAAGCAGAGCATCAAAAACCAACAGAGAAATATTTCTTTTGTTCACCCAACAATTCTAAACTGAAATGAGAGTTTTGCACTATAGTCCTTCAGACCAATTTCCCCTCCCAATTTTATGATGAAATTTTAGCTGAGGGATATTTGAACTGATCTGCTGAAAACTCAGGGTATTGTTGCTTTCTGTTGTTTACTTTATCTAGCAAGTTCACATAACTTGTTTAATCAGTTGGTACTGTTCTAATAAAATACAAATTAACCTATTAGTGCATGTATTACACCTAGATGATGACCTATGAACCCCAAGATCTGGCCTGTTGAATGCACATTGATTTTTTATGATAGAGTAATTTATCATATTTTTGGAAAAGCCCCATGGGTGAAGCTTTAGATTAGACTGTGGAGTTGACATACCTGGATAAACAACCAATGAGACTCCCTCAAGAACATTTTGATGTTCTCACATGTGGGTTTCAGTAAAAGCCATCATAAAGTTGTATCTCTGATCCTTGCTCCCACTACACTCAACTTAAAGACTAAAATAGTAGGTGTGTCATTTTTTTCATGGCCTATTTCTTTTGTGCTTTCACAATGATTCACAAGCTTTGGTGACTGTTCGTCATTCAAGAACCCAAGCAGTAGCAGGGAGCCATAAATCTCTTTCTTTTCCCAAAAGCCACAAGAGTATAAACCCAGGAAATCCTTCTTCAAAGTTTTTAATGATTCTTTCACAAGGTCGTCACCTTCCCTAAACATATTTATGTTGATGCATTTTCCAGTTCCAGTAACTAAAAAAGTTTGACTTGTTCTTGCCACTTAATTATACTCACTACCTCCTGACAAAACACAAGATAAAAGTACATTGATTTTGAGGAAAACTTTTGGTCAGTTTTCTGTAACAGGTGAGTTTCTTAGGCTGAGGATGTGAGTCCACACTTTCCTTGGATTAAATATCCTCCAGCTGATTCCATGGAGCATTGTAATGCATCTACAAAGTCAATAGAAGTGCTCATTTTGGAAGGCTAATGAATAAATGATAGTCCTCCTCCCTATTCTCTTCTAATGTTTGAGTGAATGGTTGCAGGAGTAATATTTTTTCCCCTGGTCCTGCTGGCCACATTATTTCTTACGCAAGCCAGGATGCTGTTAGCCTTCCTGGCCACCAGGGCACACAACAATGGCAGACTGACCCATGTGAGCACATTTGCACATTTACATAATGTTGCGTATGTTGGCTAGGTAGGAAAACAAAGTGTGGTGATACATATCTTAATTCTGTGTTGTCCTGTGCTTACAGGCTCAATTTCACTGGTATTGCTGGATGGAAAAAAAAGGTCAGGCATGCTGAAAAATATGGCTTGATTTTTCTGAGCATATACTCCCTCACAAGCTTTGCAGGAGCACTGTCTGTAGCATAACCACTTCTGCAGTTCTGTATAATGCAGGTCTTCATTCTAATTGGCCTAAATAGATCACTAAAATGAGGGAGAAAAAGTTACTGTGGCTTAATTTTTAAAAAGTTTTTGCAGTAGCAATGTAATTGATAGTTGTATATCGGTGAAGCTCTTAAATATTCTTTAGTTTAATATCACATCATCCTTATGTATAGCTCTTCTCTTAAAAAGTTGAATAAATCCTAAGACCACATTGGTATTCTTAATTTCCCCAAGAAAGTATTATAATAAATTCTGCACCTTCTTCCTCCACTCCCCACCCCACCCCTCAGTTCTTCGGTGAACTGTGACAGAGTTATTTTGCAAATTAACAAGTCTGCAAATTATTCTCATTTCCACTTTGCCCTAAGTCCTCACTAGTGTTAAGTACAAAACAGTTTAGCAAGGTAAGGTTTGTATATTTACCAAGCTATATTTATGCACAAGAGTAGTTTCTGGCATTGGTTAAACATCTCTACTACTGAACTTCATAAAAGTAGTATTGATGAGTTGAACTATTAAGTGATGAAGTGTACAGCAAGAAGAGATGACGTCCTTCATGTGATAATTGAAATCCTTTCAATTCATTTCCTTCTTGGTTGGACAGAAACATGTTTTCAATAGTGAAGAAATCTTGAGAGAATCCATTGACCTAACCAGTCATATAATGCAAGAAGTTAATGGGCAAAAACTATATTCATCTTCAGTTTATAATAGCATTTTCTTTTCACAGAATCAAAACCATACAAAGGCAAAGTGTATTATAAGAGCAAGTCCTACTCTGGTAGATACATCACCTTTGTTTTATTATTGGGTTTATGGAAAAATAAACTAAAATTAGATAAACAAACAAACCCCAAACAAACAGCCCACAAAAAACCAAAATAAAACAAACAACCCACCCCAAAAACCAACAGGTTTTTTATTTTGCTAAGATAATAAATTATAAATTATGAAAGTCTAAGGCACTAAGCAACTTGTAAGCAACAGTCCTGTCTCTTAGCAACGAGCCAAGGAAAGCAGCTTGTTGATACGAACAGAGCAGACAGGATTGTTTTGCAATGATTACCACCAAGGAACTAGGAACAACATTTTAACACCTGCCTCAGGGCACTTCTGCACCTAGCTATCCATCTCTCCAGTGGCCCACAAAGCCTGGGCTGGATGCCAAGTGGCTTCTGAGTCCTGATTCCTTCCCCAAGCTAGCCCACTTCAACAGAAAGGACCTCAGAGGAAAGATCAAAGAGGTGGAGTTCAGGTGTGTTGCACAGTTTCACCTGCTACTATTTCTTTAGATGCTTTTTTTACCAAAAAAAGTGTGATCATTAGTGTCAATATTTTTTCTTCCTCTGCCCCATTAGTACTGTGTGTCATGTGTCTAATCTATAGATAACATTATGAATGGATGTAGACAAGTATTTGATATGAAGCCAAAAATGTTTTACTGTAGTTTTATTCTTAAATATCCGGCATGGAGATTTGGAGCAACACTGCAATTAAAACCACTTAGTTATTATTTTGCCACAGTGCTGATTTCAGAAACACACAAAATGTTTCCAGAACTCAAGTGCATCAGTATCGGTCTGCTAAGACTGTGGACTAACATTAGTGGTGGTTCATTCATTTTCCCAGGTAATACGACAGTGAAGGGAAGCTACCGAGAAGGATGGTAAAAGTTAAGGAAAAAAAAGTTGATGTGAAATCCAGGCTGGTGAGACAAAAAATTTGAGAAGAGGAGTGAAAATGAAAGATTGTAAGGAAAGGAAATAAAATGGTGTGAAGATGGGAAGAGCATGAAAACAAAAGATAGAAATGTGATGGTGGAGAAATAGGGAGAGAAAGTATCAAGAAGACATATGCCGCGTTGCTGTTAGCAAAAGTAATTTCCCTTGCAGAAGAGTATAGAGAGAACTGCTAAAAGGAGAATTTAATTCTGATCTGCTGGAAATCCATCACTGACTCATGAGACCTGGCAATTCTTCCAGTCCACTCTAAGCCCTAAGTGAGTTGGAGTGCTGATCAAAGCCTACAGGCCAGCTTAGCCTGTAACCCTGTCTATCCCCATATTATACCTGAATTTATTAAGCAATGCAACTGTGCTAAGCACTTTTCTATCAACATAACTTTCCTGCTGATGCCTGGAATGCACACGTGCCAAACATTTTTTTCACTCTGGACCAAACTGCCCCATATTTCCTAAGGATACCTGAAGCTGAGTTAGAATGTATTTATTTAGCATGAGGTGTTGGCTTGGAGGCCAAACTCCTGCTGCAGAAAGCCAGGCTTTTGTTACTTCTTTTTTTTTAATTTCATATCGAGAACAGACTGATTTAAACTAAATTTGCTAAATATAACTACTGTCATTGCTTCACAGGCACATGAAACAAATGCATGGCTTGATCCACCTCAAGGAACTATTTGTTTTCCCTGATGCAAAATCCTGAAGGAATTGGTCACTGTGTCTTATATGATGTTGAGACTCACCAGGCAAAAGTGGGCTTTCTGCTTCACTTTTCTTTTGGGTGATTGAATATGAAGTCCAGCTCACTTCACATCCTTATGTGAGATAGTTTAACACAGTACCTCGAGGCTCTGTGGTCCCAGAATGCAGTGCAGCTCACTGGCAGTAGTTCAGCTGAAGACTAAACATTTGGCTCAGTGACAGCAGAGCTGCCAAGAGTTGGCAACAAGAGACTCACAGGGAAGCAGCAGGCTGCTAAACCCTTTCACATTTTTAATTAGATCCACACACCCATGTCTTTGAGCTATCATAAATATACAGATGACATAGAGAGCATTATTTGGGGTAAGGAAAAAAAAAAAAAAAAAGAAGAAGAAAAGAAAAACTGTACTGTGATATCTCTTACCTTATTAAAATAATTTACCTACAGCTAGTCTTTGGAACAGAGGGGAGAAAAAAAGGGGGTTGTGACATTTAATTCAGATAAAAGACTCTTCCTGACTACAGTTGAATTCACCCTGTATATCAAAAATGCAGGGTCCTCAGATGACTGACATGCCAGCTTAGTTGCAATAGCATCACCAGAAGAGGGCATTACTAGAAACTCCCATGTAATTTCCCAGAAGAGCTATATGTTCAAGCTTGAAGTATTTTTAAGTGTGTATCTTGATATGATGTTGTTAAAACTATTTACTTTTTTATCTTGCACTGTTATTACTATTTTATAAGCACACCTTTTTATTTATATTTTATTAATTTCTGAAAAGACACTTTCGAAGTTCAGTTCTTCCTAATCTGTATTTTTTTTCCTGATTCTCCTCCTTCCTCCTTCAAATAGCAATCAGGCTTGGTTGGCTGTTTAATTCAATTCCTTTTTTATTAACTATTACAAAGAACAATTCCTCTGCCACTCATCCATTCTTTTTCTTTTTTTTTTTTTTTTAATCTGACACTGTTGAAATCTACAGCAAAAAAATACATATATAGAATATATTTTATGTTGGCAAATAACACCATGATATAAGACAGACCAATGCATAGTAATAAAAGATACTTTCTTCTGTCCAAGAACAGCAGCTCTCAAAGTGTTGTCTCTTAGCTTTCTTTGTTACAAAGTCTTAATGTTTTATTCACAATATAAACTGTAGCTGTATCATCAGCGTGCAATATGAAACATGCACAAAGGGCCTTTGCAACTGGCCCTAAAGGATTAGAGTTTTCTTCTTGCATTTCTCCTAATTTTAAAGAAAACTTAACAAGGAAACAAAATCCTTGAAATGTTGGGGGGGGGGGGGAACTAATCACATGCTGTCCCACTTGCAAGTGCAAATTTTATAAATAGACACTACAGCAAACATCAAAGAAATTGCTGTGCAGAGAAAGCAACAGCTCATGTATATTTTACTTTGCCCATTTATTCCACACTGTGTTAGCCACACACTGCCAGTTAACTCTGAATGTGCAAACCACAGTCTCTCCATTCTGGATATTTGGAAAATTCTTCGTCTCATCCTCGCTGTTTTCTTCTGTATAAGTTAAACTTGGCTGTATCATACTTCTCTGGATTTTCTCCTCACCACAAACTGAGAAGCACAGAGTGACCCAGTCTTATTTTATGCTTCTGAGCTCATGCCAGGCCCATGGTACGCATTTCAACACACAAGATCTGTGACCATTACCAGCAAAACTGCTCTAAACCGTCATGTCCTCAGGAGTTTTATACCTCCCTTAGTATTGACTGTGTTCTGCACCAAAGAGCTGAATGTATAGAAATACATCTTAAAAATAGAAACAGGAGCAGGGTCTAAGGAGTAGGTTGGCCCTTAGGCTATGCAGAAACAGATCTACGTGAGGTAGTTGTCTCCCCAGAATATAGAGGAAATGTTCAGCTTTGACCTTTCTTGACCTTACTTTTTCTTTACTCCTTCTTATGTCCACTGGAGTATTCTTGTGAAATGCTTAGATGCTCCACAGGGCAGCCAAAGGGAAAGGAAACATCCCAACATCTTGCCAGAAATTCAGAGCCTCTGTTGTTACGAGACATTTCATTGACAAATTTAATTGAGGTGGACTGGGCTGCTACAGACCTTCATACCATAAGGTCATAAGGTTTTTAAATAAGACATCAGTTAAGGCTGTTAAATCACTGTGTGGAGGATTTTTTTAATGTTTGTAAAATGTTTAGTAAAACAAGACTGCTGTCTTGCTTTGGGCTACTAGCATGCAAGTGAATGAGTAAGACTAAAAAATATAAGAATAAAAATATAAATAATTGATCCTCTTATCAGTGTTGTTGTTAGTAATAATAAGGCACCCTTCTCAGGGGCAGACTTCACTTATTTGAAGTGAAAAATACAGAAAGAGAAACAAAAAATATAAAATGATGGCTAAAGAACCTGCCTAGTGAATTAACACTAGTTTTTCACCAAACTACTACGTGCCAAAAGCCTGAGAATGAACATTTCATGGTTACAAATGCAGAAATAACATCTGTTAATAATAGCACTTATAGTACTGTTTCTTATTATTAGCTAATATGAAACATAGTTTTCTTCAATAGTAAAATCATGTTGTTAATACCTTCTGTTTGAGTTGTATCAGGATTAGGTACAGGAGTTTCAACATAATTAATAGAAGTGATCTCGTACCTCAGTTACATGTATCTTATTTGGAAGGAGCCATTTTAGCAGAGATGTATTCTTTAGTGAAGCTTGGGCTTTAATTTTTTAGAGATTCAAAAGAAGGAGTGGTGGGTGCTTTTTTTGTTCCCTCTCAATCTTTCTTCCTTATTTTGCTCTGGAAGTTATAATCTTGATACTAACCAGCCCCAAGCATATTTATTATAACTGTCCAACGGTGGTAAATACCTGTGATGATTCATTAAAATGCTTGTTCAGATCTGATCAAAACCTGGATGTCAAATCTGTGGTCTGCCCATGCAGGCTTACCCACACCACCTTCTTTCAGACCTGCCAAGTTACTAGGCCGCTGGCTATTAACAGTTTGGTTCACAGGTTTCAGCAGAAAAATGGACAAGTGGAAATTAAGTCTGGAAAATGCTGTTTAAATCATCTACTCCATCTCCATGTCATTGCTGGAAACTGCTAAATTTACAGACTTAGTTCTGTCATGAGTGCTAAAAGAGGTATCTGTGTACAGGCTGTGATGCATGCAGCAAGCTGTTAAGAAAGATAGGGTAGAGGGTGTGATTTTGACCTTCCCAGAACGAGTCATGCTTCTGTGAGTATAGAAAGACCTAAACCAAAGCTCATGCACATTGGTGAAAATATTTCCATCAACTTCAGTAAGCCCTAAGGGGAAGAGAACCAAGAATGAAGGCTTGTGTTTGTCCCTTACAACAACCTCTTGTACCTACATACCCATAGGGTGAAGTGAGACTATGGTAGATGTGGCCTTTGACCGTTCTTTTGCAGGCATATGGGAGAGAAGTAACTGCTGATACTTTGAACTGGCTAGGCACATGATATCCCTCCAAACTGATACTGGATAGTGCAGTGATGTTGCTCAACACTTTTCCTTGAAAAGATCATTCACTTGAGCATGATATATATAACTTCAAACACACAACATTTGGTCCAGAGATGGTTTACCTATGAGACCTGGAAAATGGGCAAATTGAGTGTATGTCTGACTGTAAAATGTTGTCAGCAAACTGTAAGTGCAACACAGCTTTTCTAGTGTCCAAGCACAACGCAGTTTTAGTGTTCCCTCTGTCCAGCATGAAAATGATCAGTGAGAGAAAAAAAGAACAAAGAGGTGTTTGTACCTTTGTGCTGCCACAAATCTGGTTTAGAGATGCTCTGCCTTGACTCAGCCAACAATCAGTCCTTCTTGGATTTCTTTACTTACTAAAATGGCTGAAGCATAGGTATGTTTGGGACGTCCTCCACTTGTTCCACTCCACTATCCTTACACCTCAGCCACAAAGGTAGCCTATAAGCCAGACTTCATGATGGCAGTATACAACAGGGAACACAGCCCTGAGCAAGCACTGCTTGATCCAGTGCTCTCTACCTCATTGGACAGGTCAGATTCATGTTCTGACAAACTGTGCAATTGAAAGTGTAACTCAAACCTGTCCCCCAGATTTTCATGGTGGGGCTTATCCATTGTAATGTAATACTAAATTGCAAGAAAGATTTTTTTTTTTACTCTGAAAAACTGTTCAATCATGTTTATTTCTGTGTGCTGCACCTCATTGAAAGGCATGTCCAGGAAGTATTTATTTTAAAGTAAAGTGACATCTTTCTCAGTCTCTTTCATCTTTTTAATGAGACACAAAAATACGCTACTTTAAATCAACAGCACTGAATCCAATTAAAATATATGAGAAATGATATCTGTTTTACTGTCAGACTTTGCAGATGCCTCATGTCTTACAGACAAAAAAAAAAATCCTATACACTTGTCTGTCAAAATAAAATAATTTAAATATAACTTTTTTTTCTGTTTTGTTACTTTTTTAAAAAATGTGCTTTTTAATTGTTAACATATATTCATATTGTCCTTATTTCTGCCAGAAAAATAGTTCTGAGCAACCCCCTTTTAACAAGGAAATTTACTACAGCTGGAAATAAAGTTATTGTATTAACAGTTGTAAAATGTTCCAATATACACTGATACTATTTCTCTGGTAAGGTTTTTAAACATACCATTTCATGCTTTACACGCTATGAGCATGGGATAGTTCAGGATTAGGAAGGCTAGTTTTCCTCAAACCATCTTCAATCAAGTCAAAAGCTAAACTTGATCCCACAGAATTCACAATAATAGTGTTCCAGTATTGAAAGACTGGACTCAGAGCAATATATTCCTAAACAAATAAAATGTTTCTTGATGCATATAACCAAATCCTTGTGCTGTCATTCTGCAACAATCCTGTCATCCCTAACTTACTAAGAATCAGAGGGGGAAAAAATGTGTTCAGGGAATTTCCTGCTATGGAGCTATCTGTGTGGTTTAGGGTGGTTGTGGTTTTTTTGTTTGTTTTGGTTTGTTTGTTTGTCTTTGGTTTGTTTGGTTTGTTTTAGTTTGTTTGGGCTTTTTTTCCCCAAGTAAAAAGTACTGCAAAGGATTTATTTAGTAGGCCTTTATTGAGTATAATTAAGAATATCTGATTTCAGTCTTCTGTCCTATTCTATCCTACTGATCATATCTGTGCACTGGAGGCTGAGGGAAAACCCCAAATCCTGTTTTCAGCCATTGCAAATTTTTTCTCCAACTCGAGAGGCCAAAATTTCTCTTTCAATAGTCTGTTGTTTATAGATGACAGTATCACAGTATTACATCTTTTGGCCACAATATTTCACTGGAACCTTTTATTTATGTTTCTTTCTTTTCTCCTTCCCTTGCCCTATTTCACGTCCTTTTTTTTAATCTGAGTTTAGAAGAGTGTAAGAGAGGAGTCAGTCACCAAATACAGGGATTAGGGGTTCAGAGATTGGAGCACTGCCCTTTACCACAAACACATCTGTGGATGAAATATAGAAGGGTTCAAAGGAAGTCTGGCAGGACAAGCTTAGTTCAGCCTGCCTCAGCCTTTTCTCCACTAGAAAAGTTTCTTACAAATACTTCAAGTGTCATTTCCAAATATTCTTTCAAACCGAATAGGTGCTGACCACACACGAATGTTACCTTACAGATATCACTGACTGAAGCATGTAGCTCATTGCCAAAAAAACAGAAGCAGAAGCATGCAAACTAATCACTGCAGCAATTATGCATTTCAAATTTAGCCCGTTTTCCATTAACAAGCAGAAATAATATCCTATCCCACTTTCATCCCAGAGGCACTAATTCTGCCAGCTAAACTTCCTAAGATTTCCCTTCAGCCACGAAGCACAGCATGCTGAAACCAATAGGAAACTTTCTTGCTTGAAACACTGTTTCACAAAGGGCAAATTCAAGTCTTCTCCCAACCACACCCAAAGAAAGGTTTCCTCACTTATAACATGTCTATAAGAAGAGAAGATGTTTCCATTCCTTCCTTCCCTGGCAAGGTCCCAGATGCAAGCAGCAACAAGCACAGCAAAACTGATATATAATCTGCTGAGCCTGACTCCAGCATTCTTCATGCTTCACATGGCAGATCAGACACTTGGTCAAAACATCTCCAACAATGCTGCAGTCCCTACAGGATCAAGGCAGCCTGTTTTTATAGCAAAAACCTCAATCTATTTGTTACCGCCTCATCTATTTGCCCTAAATGAGCTTAGACATTTATTGTACTCATCACCTCTCTTTTTTGCTTCATTTCTACTTAACATTGCCATTGCTAAATATAGAAAAAATATAATGTAAAGGTACTTTATCAAAACAAAATTAACATGATTATTCTACTCAAATTAATCATGCTGTGTACAGTGTTCTTAGAAATTGTGCCCTGGCTGCATCTCAGGCAAGAAATATTGAGTGAGCCAAGCTGATTCCAAGGTGAGAACAGCATCTGAGGCAATTTGAGAGTTTCAGCATGGATATTTTGTCTAATTCTGTCCTATTTACCTGTGTCATCTTCTTTAAAACAAAAACAAAAACAAAAAAACAAAACACATGGACAGTTACATAGTAATTTCAATTTGAAAATACCATGCAATATATTTTGTTTCTAAACCTTTCCATGTAATTTTCTGCATCATTCTGAGGTCCAAGTCTTACCCCTGTGTTTCAATTTATTATGCAAGATTTTAACCTGGCTGAGAGAAGACCCTAGTACCAACTAGACCTACTTGGTGTCCTTAGCAAGTTACTTTACATCTCTGCCTCTCTGCTTCCAGTCTCATGCCTTACACAGACAAGACCATATCTTTCACTCTGTGTTTGGGATGTTAACAGAGAAAATAAAACAGCTGCTGGTACTGTCAATAAATTAGACCCCTAATCCACGAGCAGTACCATTAGTGTAGAGAGGAATATCAAGTAAGGCAATGCTCTACTTGTGCTGATGCTTTAACAAAGAGGAATCATTTTCATCTCTCTCATCTAGTTCATGTGTGTGAAATTCAAAGAAAAAATGGAAACTACATACACTTTTATTGAAGTGTGGAAAACTTAGCCAGGAATTTCATTAGGTCCTTTTCCAGAGAAAGCGAGTCACTGAGAATATACAATATGTTAATGAAGAAACACAAACAACCCAACAAGAGCTCTTCCTCACTTTTCCTTCCCAAGGGTCAATAATTGGTTCACAGGCAAGTACCATGTCTGTTTACATTGGAAAAAGTGTGTGTACCTGTGACCTAGATGAATAGCAGTGATATTACTTTAAGCCCAAATGAGATGCAGCATTGAAAGTGTCTAATGTGAGGCATATGCAATAATGCTGATGCCACCACTGCAGCTGTGGGGGTAGAAGGGCTCATGTCCTCATTATTTACCAATTTATTAGCAATCAAGGTGCAGAGCCACTAATGAACTTCTTGTATGCTCACCTTCTTGGTGAATTCTCATAAACATATGTTAGATCAGCCTGGTGGCTCTCAGAACAGCAAATCCATGCTACCAAAATGTCCCAGCTTTGACACATACAGTATTACTGACTGCTGACAGTGGAGTGCTGCTGAGACCAGCATGACTGGGAAGTGAGGGATAATGAAGTTGACTTGTTTTAAGGGATTCTTTTAGGACCTGTAACAGTTTCATGGGAAGTTTGTTTCTCCCAGGACAAAAGCTACTGCTGCCTTAGCTAATAAAAGGAGGAGTACTGCATGATGATGGATATGTGAAAGTGACACACCAAAACAAAACAGCACACCCTGTTTCTCCCCCAGGGAAGAGAATGGAAGAACAAACTACATATGACAATGTCAGTCATGTTGCTCAATGCACTGATCTGGGACTTTCAGATACTACAGTAACATGGTCAATATAAGAACCTGTTTGGGGTGGCACAGCACAGTGGTAAACTGGCAAAGACTTGAAGTTCATGGCTGTGAGTTTCAGAAGATAGCTTGGAAAAGCACTGTGCCATCTTTTTGTGATAATTTTTGCCTTCATGCCGATTTAAGAGTATTTCAGAGGGCCCCTCTTTATGGGTCTCTATTTGTGGAAAATGAATGGATTTGTGAGGAACTATTCATGAATCATTTCAACCTCAAAGTTGGGGAAAAAACCTATAATTATTATCAAAATTTTCCATTTCTATATTTTCTAAATAAAAAATTAATTAGGCTATTTAGTGACTATACTCTGGTTTGGGATCTTAATAATTTTAATGTTATAAGAATGAATGATTTAAAATATTAGAAAAAAAATAAGTCTGGAATTGTTTAAGGAAAAGCAAATGGATTGATTTACCATCTTTTTTTTTTTTTAATTGAAATCATTTGAGAACACTTTTTATGTATCTGCTCTTATTCCTTTAATTTTAATTTGATCACAGATATATTCATGTATTACAAAAAGTATTTCTTATCCTATTTGAACACAAACTCCCCATTCCATACAGATGACTAAGTGGATTCTAATGCATTTGAGGTCTTTGTCTACAGAAAGGCAGGCCTCTAAAAATGTCTCTTGATATGTTACTGCAGTATACTGCATTTAAAATTAACCTGAATATCTAAAAATTCTATTGGATCAACCTTTGCACAGCAGACCACAGGAAAAAAAAGGACTAAACAAAATCATGTTCCAGATCCTTTACAATCACAAGAAGAATTATCTAATGAATACCTCTACTTTTAGTAATGCAAATATGCACACAGGTATGTACTGTATTTTTCCAATTATATTTAAACAGGAGACATACACAATCTCTGACATAAAAATCACAAAAGAAAATTCATCCAAGGCTCAGTTCACATCTAAAATCAATGGCAAACTGTTGTAGAACAATTTCCCGTTGTTCTTTTATATTGTTCTCTTACTCCTCAAACTCAAATTATGGATAAGAAATAAGAGACAGGAATGCAAACTAGCAAACAGAAAAATATATGCAGTAAATAACAGAATACACTTCCAGGTACCTATGTAGTTAAAACTCTGTTAACAAGTCTTTTAAAGGAAAGCAGTATGTTGGAGTTCTTTTGCAGTAACAATATACATGAGTTTCTACATACAAAGAAAAAAAAAAAAAAGAGAAGAAAGTGAAGGAAAAGCTGGATATTTGCTGCAAAATATTAACCACATTCCTTCCAATATAAATAACCTAAAGAAAAATACATAAAGAACTAAGTTCAGGGATGTAAGTTGCCTTGAAATTGTAAAGGCCACTTCTGAGACCATACATTATCCATTTTAAATACACTGATATTATCCAGCACCCCAATGGTATTTATAAACCCTTTCTTCCTTTCTGTCATTTTATTTTGGACCCATGGTTTTTCTCAGTCTTCAGTCCTCTGATGAAGGAAAATAATAAAATAAACTTAGAAAGCTAGTAATGTCTACTCAACCACCGTCAGTCTTGTATGAACCTTTCAGCAATTTACTGGATGAATAAAGAGCCAGGCAATCTTTAAAGCATCTTAATTGTTCTCTGAGTGTAATAGAACCCTCAGGAGACATGACCCTAAGTTGGCTGTAAATCACACTTGATTCTGTGGACTGTGCTGTTCCTCCTTGTCTGTGGAACATACATGATGTTGAAGTAGATTATTAAATCACTTACATGCTTATTTTTCAAACAGACATTATACATTCCTGCCTTTAATTTTATGTATTATTTTTATTTTATTATTATTATTTATTTTCTGAGAGAAAGGTAGGAAGTGGATATGGAAATGGCAGGGGAACACATGGTTGCTTCAGAATGAAAAAGGGTGTTAGAAAATAATAATTAATCTGCTATGGCTCTTACCATTTTTTATAAGAAGCTCTAGTCAATCAATCTTCTTCCAATCTGTCTACCATTGCCCTTTTACCACCAGTATATCATTTATTCACCCACAAACTCATTTACAGTTGTCTCTGTTCCTTTCCTGAATTAAAACTCTGCCAAAGTGAAATGGTTCAAAATCTCCCTCCAAATTATGCCAAACAGCTTCTCAGGAACCTTCTGCATACACCTATCCTCTAGGCTGGAAACATTTGTCTCCTCATTTAACTTCGCCAGAGCTCAATACCACACCCTTGTCTCTGATCCAACACAATAACCACCTTTTCAGCCTCCAACATGAAAGTACACAGGCATACTGTCCTCTAATACAAATAACCAACTCTTGCACTCCTTTTCTTTCTTCTTTTCTTTTTTCCTTTTGTGAGACAGCCCCAAATGAATTTAAAAGAATTTGTACACTGTCCTGTTTGTTGTTGGCTTTGAAAAATCAGAAACACATAGAATAGGAAGAAAGAATTTGGGATCTTAATCTTTGCTTCTGTAGGGAAGAAAGAAAACTACTCTAACAAAGCTTGTCTCTCCTCCATCTTACATTTGTAGCAAAAAGGTAAGGGATTTTCTTGTCAGGTAAGATCCTCATCTCCATACCTGAGAGTATCTTCTCGTGGTACTACCCCCCAAAATATACTAGCAAGGTAGTAACTCTGTTTACTAAATCTAAAGTAATCAGCTGTCTCTTTTCTAGTCTGCACAAAATGAAAGTACTTCGCCAACATCAGTAGCTTAGATGGAGTAGTAAGCCTCCAAGTAACAGGATCCAGCACAACTAACTGATTCCCTTCAAAAAGAACTGTTTTTATAAGGCAATGGACTTATGGACAAACTTGGGGCCAAATTAATTCTTCCTGTGCATTATTCACTGCAGAAACACCTTTTATGAAAGAGATCTGGGTGAAAATTCTAGGCACAAATTACAGTACAGGAAATTACATTGAAGATAAGAAGCAGTTTTGCTATCTTGAGGATGGTCAAACAGTGAAACAAATTACCCAGAGAAACAAGTTACCCTTACAGATATTCAAACCATAAATGGGCATCATCCGAGGCAAGCTATTCTCATTGAACCTGCTCTGAGATGTGGTTTGGACTAGCTGGTCTCCAGACATCCTTTCCAGCCTCAACCACTCTCTTATTTTTGATTCCATGAGTGACTTTCTCAAGGACAAATATATCTGTCACAAGGGCAAACCATAGCACCTTGCATATGTTTGCATATGCATACCAATCTCTCCCACAATTATTATGGTGATCAAAAGCCACCAGTGTAAGACAAAGAGAGCATACTTGTTACTGTAAAGACCCTTGATGTTGAATGTTGAAAGGGCAAATGGAGTTGAAGAAAGCAGGAAATCATAGAATCATAGGTTTGATTTGGGAGGGACTTTAATGATCATCTGGTTCCAACCCAGGATCATGGGCAGGGATACCTCCCACCAGATCAGGTTCCTCAAAGTCTCATCCAGCTTGGTCAACATAAATGTGCATGTGAACTGCAGAACTCCAAGAGTACTGTTGATTCCTGAAACTGACCAGCTCATGTCCAGTTTTCAGATCTACACTACAGTACGCTCTGGAAGTAAGCTGTAATTACTCCTGTTTGGTGTACAGCTGAAGCATTGAGACACTGTAGCCCATTGAGTAAGGAGGCCTGTATCCGGATGTGTGACCGTTTGACACTGTGCCTTTAAGAAAGGGGCACACTGGCTAAATGTTTATAAAATATTTTGGTATTCTAAACGAATTTCATTGGCCAAGTATTGTGGGAGGTGAGGTTAGTCCCAGCGCAGCTGGAACTTTCTCTCAGTCTTCCTTCCTTCGCTGTCCCTTTCGGCTGGATCTGCTTCTGGGCTTCTTGCCAAGAGATAAGAACTAACTACTCCCTGTAACAGGCCTGTCCGCTTCTTTCCCTGTCCTGCTAACCATCCTCGTCTCTTCTTCTACCTCTTTGGGGGAGAAGGGAGGTAGGGGGGTGAAGTGGGGTACAGGGGGAAGCCCCCTCTGTGGGGGGTCTGGTTTCTGGTTGAGTTCATTTGCTGTATATTCCTGTATATATTGTAAAATACCTGTATTTGTTGTGTTACATATAATCTGTTTCCTTGTAAAATATACTCTCATTTCTCCGACTGGGTTTAGCCATGGTCTCTTTCTCAGTGGGGAAGGGAAAGCAGAGCCTTTCCTTTCAAACCACCACACTCCTTTTTTGGTGCCCAACATGGGGCTCGGTAGTCCACTGTCAGACGCCAGTCTCCATTCGGCTTCCACACAGGCCACACTGGACTGTTGTAAGGTGAATGAGTTTTGCTGATGACTTTCTGACTCTCCAACTGACAAATCAGATTCTGAATGGGCAACAAAGAGTCACGGTTGGTTCTGTATTGTCTGTGATGCACAGTCTGAGTAGCAACCGGCAATTTAATGTCCTGAATCTTGTGTTGTCCCACAACTGCAGATTCATCAGAGAGTTCAGGTCTAGCAGACAGCTTCAGCCTTTGTCCACCAATCCTAAGGTACCTTGCTCTCTTACTGCCTCCAAAGGGAATCTAAGGTAAAAGGATTCAATTCCTAATATAGTTTCCTGACTGAAGGTGCCTAAAGGCACTCATGTAATGTGGACTGATAGGTCACACAAATCCTCCTGAATCTGCCTTAGGGTGCTAAACTGCCACACCAGACCAATTCAGAGCGGGCTAGTTAATGTTGCAATTTTGGCATCCAATTTGAGAAAAAAGTATTCCCATTACAAACTCACAAACCAGGTGGGTTATATAGCATTAAAAAGTTTTTCTGCAAGGAAAGCAGAAGGGTGGGAGATGCAAAATAAGTAGTGAAAAAACATAAAGCACTCACCTGGGTTTCCTTAGCAAAGATTAAATGCCAGAGATTCAGTCAACACTAAGAACAACTACAGAGCAGTATGCTTGCAGTTCCCTTGAAAGTTCAGTACCGTCTGTTACCTCTTTAATATTAGAATTAGAACAAAACTGAGAAACTAACTCAGATTTGACCTATGGGTATTCTGTTCAGAAAGTCCAGTTTAGCCCAAAGGTACCTAAACTAAAGAAAATTGTTAACCTGCTAGGCGCTGGCTTAATATATGCCAGCTACTAAACAATCATCCTACAGTTTCAAGGCAGTTTATTTTGGTCCTAAGAAGCTATGTATCTCACTTCTGAGTAAGACAATGAAGTTGTGTGACATGTGGTTACAGTACAGATGGAGTGCTGGTTGATTGCATAATGGTCTGGTGTTGGAGAATTCAAATATGAGCTGTCTTCATAGATTGGAAATGCCTTTCTTGCACCATTTCCAGGTTTGTTGTCACTCATAATATCTGAGAGAATGCTTCATGAACCAATAATGCAGCTGCCCTGAAAATGTTCCACCAGAGCTGTCAGCCATCCTATTAGCACACTTACTGACACTGGCCAACAACTGAGTCTCTTTGAACACATCCATCTCAAAGTAAAAAGTAGTTTTATTGAAGGATGCATTTGGCATTTTTCAGTATTAAAATACTAAATAAATAATGGCATTTTTTCCTTTAAAATTTTAAAATGCATCTGTATGTGTCTGGACTTGCTTTGCAGGCACACATTAATTCATTTAGATATAGCACCTGAAACTCTGGCTCTCAACTTGTCAGCAATGCAAACCTCCTAGTGAATAAGGAATTATTACATGCCATATTTTCAGTTGCTAATGACCGTTAAAGGCAGTATACATACAGGTTCCACAGAAAAAATAAAATCAGGTAGATTCCCCCTCCTCCCCCCCCAAAATTTGGTCTTATTTCTACCTTGTTAGCCATTCTTCAGAATATAGAGTTTTGAAGTACCCAAACCACACTGATCTGTTACTATTATGACAAAACATGTATAAATCTAATCACTTCAAGAAATGCAGCTTCTGATGACCTATGGAAATGATCATGGATCTCTGCTGTAATATGCATCTTTCTTTTCTCTCTTATCTCAAGTATTAACTAAGAATAGTATAATTTAACTGTCTTTTATAGTAAGTCACTGGGATCATTTGATGACAATGCATTATGTGACCAGTCTTGGAAGAGAAGATGGGAACTCACAGGCCATTCATCAAGTGATCTGTTTCCTAAAACTCCTCAATTTTATATGGTTTGACTTCTTCCCAGAGCATCTTTTGTAGTTCTGTGTTTTGCAGTCATGTAGCTAGGTGTTGATAATACACCATTGTTTTGGCTACTGCTGAGCCAAGCACCAAGGCTGTGCTTTTCCAACGTTTCCACCCCCCAGAAGTAAGTTGAGGGATGGGCAAGATCTTGGGAGGGGACACAGCTAGGTCAGCAGACCCAAACTGACCAAAGGGGTATTTCACACCATATGATGTCAGCTCAGATGTAAAAGCTAAGTGAAAGAAGGAAGTGAAAGGTGGCTCATTCTGCAGGTCATCTCTACACACTTAGAAGAGAAGAAAGTTATCAGGAATAGTCAGTATGAATTTATCAAGAGGAAATCATGCCTGACCAAGCTGATAGCATTCTATGATGTTATAACTGAATGGGTAGATGCAGGGAGACCAGTGGATGTAATCTATCTTGACCTCAGTAAGGATTTTGACACTGTCTCCCGTACATCCCTGTGAACAAGGTCAGGAAGCATAGGATAGAAGAACAGCCAGTGAGATGGATTAGGAACTGGTTACAAAATAAAGTGCAAAGAGTGGTAACTAATGATGCCATGTCCAGTTGAAGATCTGTAACTAGTGCAGTCCCCCCAGGGATCTGTGCTGGGTCCAGTTGTGTTCAACATCTTTATCAATGACATTGATGAGGGGACAGAGTGTCTGCTCAGCAAGTTTGCTGATGATACCAAACCAGGAGGCTTGGCTGACACAACTGAAGGCTGTGTGGCCATTCAGCGAGACCTGAACAGACTGGACAGCTGGGCAGAGAGGAACCTAATGAGGCTCAACAAGGATAAATGAACTGTCCTGCATCTGGAAAGGAATAATAAACTTCACCGGTACAGGTTAGGAGGTGATCTACTAGAGTGTAGCCCCATGGAGAAGGACCAGGGAGCCCTGGTGGACAAGTTATCCATGGGACAAAAATGTGCCCTTGTGGCCAAGAAGGCCAATGAGATCCTGGGGTGCATTAAGAAGAGCGTGTCCAGCAGGTTGAGGGAGGTTCTCCTCCCAATTTGCTCTGCCCTAGTGAGGCCCCACCTAGAATATTGCACCTAGTTCTGGGCTCCCCAGTTCAAGAGGAATCTATTCAAGAGAGTCCAACAGAGGACTACAAGGATGATTAAGGGACTGGAGCATATGCCCTGTGAGGAAAGTCTGAGAGACCTGGGGCTTTTTAGTCTGGAGAAGACTGAGAGGGGATCTATTGAATGTACATAAATATATGAGGGCTGGGTGTCAAGAAGGAAGGGACAGTCTCTTCACACTTGTGCCCTGTGATAGGACATGGAGCAATGGATATAAACTACAGTGCAGGAAGTTCCACCTAAACATGAAGAAAAACTTCTTTACTGTATGGGTCACAGAGCACTGGAACAGACTTGCAGAGAGCTTGTGGAGTCTCTTTCTCTGTAGACATTCAAGACACATCTGGATGCATTCCTGCGCAACCTGTGCTAGTTTTATATGGTTTCCCGGGAAATGACCAATCATTGTCTGCTGATGAGAAGTAGAAAATAACATCTTCAGTTGCTCTTGCTTCCACTCGCAGTCTTTGCTCTTGTTTTTCATGCTATTAAATTGCTTCTATCTTGACCCATGGGCCATTTTCCCTGTCCTCTGTCCACCTAAGAAGGGGAGTGATAGAGTCGCTTTGGTGGGCATCTGGCCTCCAGCCAGGGCCAAACCACCACATCGGGCTTACCCTTGCTATTCCTTGTCCATTATGCCAAATCTGCAATTCTATCATGGAAGTTCATGCTCAATGAAGAAAAAGCTGTATTTAATCAAGCCTATGTTCTGCCATATGAAAGCTTTGAATAATCAAACTGAAGATGGGTAAAAAGCTATTTTTTTGTTCCTGAATATTCTGTGGCATCAAGAATTTTTATCTAAACAAAAAACTAATAATGTGTTGTTGTTACAAAGAGATAGCTTTCCGGGATGTACCATGCAAGGCACAGAACGTACTCACAGAATCACAGAATGTTAAGGGTTGGAAGGGACTGTCAGGGATCCCCACCAAAGCAGGATCACCTAGGGTAGGCTGCACAGGAACACATCCAGGAGGATTTTGAAAATCTCCACAACCTCTCTGGACAGTCTGTTCCAGTGCTCTGTCACCCCCACCATAAAGAAGTCTTTCCTTATGTTGAGGCAAAACCTCCTGCACCTACTTTTCCTTGTCCTACCACTAGACATCACTGAGAAGAGATCACCACCTTTATCTTGACACTCAGCACTCAGATATTTATAGATGTTAATAAGATTCCCTCTCAACCTTCTCTTCTCAACACTCAACAGCCCCAAGTCTCTCAGTCTATCTTCATAGGAGAGATGTTCAAGTCCCACAATCATCCTTGTAGCACTCTGATGCCTTTCTCCCCTACATTGGGGTCTCCGCAGGGCAGAGTAGAAGGGAAGAAGAATCAATATGGGCCTGCTGGGCAAACTTTTCTTAATGCACCCCAGGATGACATTGGCCCTCTTTGCACAAGGGCACATTGTTGTCCCATGGATAACTTGCTGTCAACTGGGACTTCAAGGTCTTTCTCCATGGAGCTGCTTTCTAGTAGGTTGACCCCTAGTGTGCTCTGGCACCTGGTTTTATTCCTTCCCAGATGCAGGACTCTGCATTTGTCCTTATTGAGATTCATTCTTTGATTCCTTGATTATTTTAATTCTTTGATCATAATTGGGATTGGTAGTGCTTCTTGTATTCTGGGAGTACATCAAAGTATGTAGACTTCAGGAGTCCACAAGTAGACTGAAGAGATTTTTATTCATGAAGAAAATTTGAAAGAAACAAGTTTGTTTAGGTAAGACTGGTCAGAAGGGGAACATTATGCTTCTGTTCCTTAATCCAGTTTATCTTTAGTTCCTAGTTTAAAGCAATCATAAGGCATTGTGAGTTATAGGGCATGTTCCATGTAAGGCAAACCCCCACCCAAAAATTTGGAAATACCAGCTGACAGATTGTCCTTTTCCTACTCATCAGCATAACATATCACATACTCATGATTTACAAATTTCTTTGCTGTCCTGTACACAGAACACAGGTTTTGTTCCTGAGCTCACGGATTATTGAGGCCTCTAAAAATTAAGTAGAAACATTAAACTGATTAGAGTGATGTAGCTTTGGCCAGTACCTCTCTTCTTTTTTTTTTTTTTTTTTTTTTTCTTTTTTTCTTTTTCTTTCTTTTTCTTTCTTTTTTTTCTTTTTTCCCTTTTTTTCCTTTTTTTTCTTTTTTTTTTTTCCCCCAGTAGCATTTCTAGCATCTTGCCTAGATTTAGCTTGAGCCAGAGACTGTTCATGTGAAATGGTCTCATACAGACTCTGAGATAGCAAAGACATAATGATGTTATCATAAGCATAAAGCAGCCTTACATACACCAAATGCTCCTGTGATTGTAGCAGATATTCAAATGAATCCTTTAAATAACAAGTTTTCGTCTCAGTGCTCCCAAACTATTCTGCAAAGTGTGGATATCATACTGCTGAGACAAAGCCCCTTTTGCAGCATTGGAGCGTTTATGAAATGTCGACATCTTTAACAGAGGGGATGATCTTTGTAAGGCCTTCTCTGTCTTGGGAGGATTAAGAATTGATTTGGTCCCACTGGCATTTAAAAGAGCAGGTATGACCTATTCCCAGCTCACTAAACACCACCTTAAGAATTACAAATATTTGCAGATGACTCTTCTCAACCCCCACCTCCCTGAATCCTGAGCAATGATGGAAACCGAGACTTCTGTGCCTCTTTATATTAAGCCAGGTCAGATGGGGTCACTGGTCTTTGATCTACTGTATTTCTTCATTCCTGTTTGAAACTACCCAACCTTCCTCACATTCTCATAATTCATGACAATGAAAGCAGCAGCTGTCTTCTGCATTTCCTAACTAATAACTTCTGTTCAGAGCAGGAGGAAATAACAGCTTTATAACAATACAGGGTTTTCTGTTGGAAAACCAAGCACTAATAACTTCATGTGGTGCCCTTGTCTCCCCTCCTACTCCAGGAATACCTACAGACCACCTCTGTTTCCCCTTTATTTCTATCCTTCTTTTCTCAGCAAGAAGCAGAACTTTCCTACCTTTGAGATTATTAGCAGCCCTGGGTTCATACTGATTAGTCCCAGTGGCACAGGGTTAATGAGTTAAGTGTGCTTATTCAATTAAGCGACCTCTTTGTTTTAACTCACACAAATTTTAACCTGATCACTTAAAAATTACCTTTGGCACTGTTCGGTAATTGAATAAATTGAATAAATTGAATCAAAAGAAATATGAGTGCCTTATTTCTTATGTGTGTACTTTATTTGCTCTCAGTAAAACAAATGGATAGAAAGCATAGAAAGGGTATTCTGATGAGTTCATATACAGTGTACATCACAGAATATGGGCAAACTGGAATCCTTTCTGCTCCTAGCTTAATGTTTGGAATTATTTGGTGCCATTATGAATTTTAGGATGTTTCCAGTGAAAGTTACTCAGTTATCTATTTTCTCCAAAATGCCCTTGGACTACACCTTTCTTACAGCAGCTACTTCAGCGTATTAACCTGAACAGAGGATGGATGAGTCATTGCATTCATAATACTGCAGCACCTTTGCAGAATATGACAGCTTAATTTCTTCAATTGGTGTTTTTGGAACTGTAAAATGATCTTGGATATCACACTTACCACAGGAAACCAACTGACCTCTATGGTTAAGACACTGTGGGATGAAGTGGAAAGGCAGAACACAAAAATCTTTTCGTCTGCGAGTGTTAAAAGAAAAGCCAGTGTATCCACGTCCATACTTCTTTGCAGTGAGGATGTGGCATACTTAAAAGATATTTGATTTTGAATTCTGATTATCATTGAAAAGCATTGCATTTGAATCACTCTGATTAAATAGAGAACTTCCACAATGGCATTACAAATTACATTTGTATACACACTGACTGCCCTTAGAAACACCACCTTAAGGTAAGATTCACCTCATCTAACATTAATCATGTAAAAGTTAGGCATCTAATCTAAGTCAATTATCTCAGCTGTCTCTGTATTTGATGAAGAGAGAGAGACACCTCAGGAGTATGATTTGTCCCACCAGTCTTAGAAGGGGGTGAATCTGTTGTTGATTTGTTCCACTTCATAGAAGCATAAAATCATGAAATCTTTCAGGTTCAAAACTGCCTTTAAGACCATCAAGTTGAACCATAGACCAGCTACCATGAACATTAAATCATGTCCTGAAGCCCTGCATGTACACACTTCTTGAACACCTCCAGGAATGGAGACTCCAGCACCTCCCTGGGCAGCCTATTCTAAAGTCTCACCACTCTCTCAGTAAAGATGTTTTTCCTAAACCTCTCCAGGCACAACTTAAACCCATTTTCTCTTGTACTGTTGCTAGTTACTTTGGACAAGTAACCAACACCAGCCTCACTTTGAGGTAGTTTCAGAGAACAAGAAGATCTCCCCTTATACTTCTCTTCTGCAGACAAAACAACCCCGGCTCCCTCAGCCACTCTTTGTATAGTATACCCTCCAAACTCATCACCAGCCTTACTGCTCTTCCTTGGACATGCTCAAGGACCTCAATGTCTTTCTTTTACTGGGGCATCCAGAACTGAACATAGCACTCAAGCTGTGGCCTCACCAGGGCCATGTAGAGGGGCACGATTACTTCCTTCTGCACAACTGTTTTGTGATACAGGCCAACATGCTGTTGACCTTCTTGGCCACCTGGGCACAGAGCTGGCTCATGTTCAGCCAGCCAGCCACCCGCACCCCTGGATCCTTTTCCACCAGAATGCTCTCCAGCAACTTCCACTCAAATTAGCATCATCTACAAACTTGTTGATGGTCCTTGATCCTGTCATTCATATTATAAATAAAGATACTAAACACAACTGGCCCTAATACTGAGCCCTAGGGGACACCACTTCCAGCTGGATGCCAGCTGTATATAACTTTGTCACAACTCTTGGGACTGGCCATGCAGACAGTTTTTAATCCAGCAAAGAGTCCACCTGACCATGCCACGGACCACAAGTTCCTCAAGGAGAATGCTATGGAAGAAAATGTTGAAGGCTTTACTAAATTCCAAGTAGACAACATCCACAGCCTTTCCCTCATTCACTAGTTGGGTCACCCAGTTATAGAAGGAAACAAGGTTTGTCAAGCATGAACTCATGCTGGCTGGGCCTGATCCCACTATTACCCTGCACAGGTCTGCAGTTCCTTGGATCCTCCTTTTGGCCCATTTTTGTAGAAGGGTGTCACATTGGCAAGCCTCCAATAGTCTGGCACCTGCCCTGTGAACCAGGGCTGCTCATAGATGATGGAGATATGTCTTCCTTGACAGCTTGTTTCATGACACATGGGTACAGCCTGCCCCTACATATCTAAGACTTCCTTCTTGAAGAACATCCAGCCTTCCTGGCCCCCTTTGCCCTTCAGGACTATATCCCAAGGAACATTTTTAACCAGTATCCTGGATAGTCCAAAGTCTGCCCTCCAGAATTGCATGGCAGAAGTATTTTCAGTGGTGTACAGAATTTCCTGGACCTGAGGCAAAAGTGAAGCTTATTGCACTAAGAATCATTTAAGAGATAGACAACTTAAATCTCCCTGCATGATAATTGTTTGAATCCATTTCTTTGAGGCTAATTGATACCAAAAATTTATGGACTGCTATGAATACACCTCTAAAAATATCTGACATATTTTGTATTTTCCTCTAACATCTGTATCTAAATTTGCAGCTGTAGCCTACTTATTTTATTTAGAATCTTCAGGAAATGCTCTTTGGTGGCTTTGTGCTATTGGTAATGTCACTGATATTTACCTGTTTCACTCCTTGAATTGCACATAACTGGCTTTTCTTCTGGACTGTGTTCTTTTTAATCATATGCCTTTAAATCAATCTGCAGCTCGCCCTGGGGGACATTCAGCAAAACAATCTTTCACAATAAGTGTTTCAAGGGGCAAAAAAGAGCTGGTTTGTCCATAAAAACATAAAATAAATATATAAATTGTTGCATTATGGTCCTGCACAGAATAAACTCAAATTAAAATAGTCCTAGAGATCACCTACTTATTTGGCAGTTTAATCTGGCCTAGGATCCAGAACTGATTGCTGAACTATCTCCTAGAAATGTGATCTTCAAACTTCATCTTATTCATGGAGACCTTGGCAGCACAAACAGGCAGTACATCACTCTGGCTCTGTCTCTGCTGCATTGGCCTCTGGTTCTGAATTACAGCATCTATCACATTCTGGCTTTTGCTTGCCAAGCTTTTAAAGGTGTGCTCTTGCTCACTGTACCTTATGAATGGCTTTCCCTTCCATCATTGGGCCTGCTTTTGAAGTTTACTGATATCGACTTATAAAATATTCTCTCTCTGCATGCCTACGCTCTGACTACTGTGTAACTGAGCCATACATGCATATTGCAAGTGTCAAGTCCCAGTTTGAAAGTGCTTTGTCTTGCTCACACAGACTGTGGAAACTTTTGCCCATAAATATCTGAACCTCATATGCTTTTAAAACTAGACATAACATACATTCTTTGGTTAGGATCTATTTATAATTAATAACATAGCATGGACTGGCAAATTATTCACTGGAAGGACTGTAGACATAAACTCTATGTATGTATGTATACATATATATCTGGAGATGTGCTCTATTCCTCTTTTCTATTTTAATACCATCGTATATCATATTTGTTTCTAAATTATGCTTTGCTCTGATTTTTTATTTTATAATAAAAAGATGAATTTTGTGTGTTGATAAGAACTGGTCTCAGAAGTCATATTTTCCCTCTTTAACAGACTGATCATAGGGAAAAACCTGTAGCTTTCACTCCCCTGCCCCTGGTTTTGTTGCATGTTACCCAGAAAGTTGAAAATCACTGAATTAAAAAATCTGTTGACTACTCCAAAATTGTTGTAGTCTTTTTTTTTTTTTTTTTAAGACTATAATGTTGTTGCAATACGTGCTTTACATCTACTAAACATTAAATGAGAAGAAGAGCTAAGCTCCAGGCTTGAGAGAAAAAGTTGTAGTCAATGATCTAGTATACTTTTGTCCAACGATACATAACTATATACCATGAAAGGCTCTGCCAATACTACTGTGTCTCAGCATTCTGCCCACTCTTCTCTTCTATGGTGTCCCTGATGATTTCATAACTGGGAAATAGAAGAATCAGCCTTCGTCATGCCCCCTGAAAAGGAAATATGTGGGTGTATGCCATGTAGGAACCATAACACTATCTGCAGAGGTGCTAGTCTAGATGGTGTGGAGCTCTGGACTGGACTTTGTCTTACATCATATGGTCTGTGGAGATACAACCTAGGATACCTGGAATACAATAGTTTCATTAATAAGGTTGTCAAAGTATTCATATTGACCTTGAGTAACAATGAACAATGGACAAAACTGGACAAAATCATAAGGCTCATGGTGTAGTATAAAGAAAGAAAAAAGTGGGGATATTCTATACCATAAATATTAGGTCAGGTTCTGTGCTGTTTAAAAGTTTAAATATGAAGGCTTGTTTTTTTCTTAATATTTAATCTCTGTTAAACTAGACTGGTCATTTAAAACCTACTATGGAATCAAATTTGATTTTGAGAAAGTAAAAATACTAGATCCAGGCAAGAGTTACTGGTGTAAGCTGCTGGGAATTCACTCAAAGCAAGAGAGCATTAGTCAAAGTCTGAACAGAAAAGGTGTTGAGACTCCACTAGACCATTTTTTTTTTTAACTGGTTGGAATATAAACCTGTGAGCATGCATTTCAGGAATGGTTTCATTTGTGACGTAGCCATATAGGTCTACTCTTCAAAGAGAGGAAACTAAAGACCAAAAAACCAAACATGTTTTTTTGTGCCAGTACTTTCTCTTTCATTAACAAATTAATTGGTTGCATATTCAGAATGATTTATAAATATATATAAATTCCTGACTGCTTTCAACATAAAGTGACTATTTAAAAACTGAAAAAAATGTTGTTATTGGTAGCTGAAGAAAATATATTTGGAGTGTGCAAGAGACAGGGAATCTACAGAACAGATTCTAATGTCTAAGCAGAAATAGTCAGAAATCTTACCTATGCTCAAATTGCAGGCTCCTTGACCACTCAGATAAAGAAGGTGAATGACTTCATTTACTCATGCATTAGATGCAAAAAAGGAGAAGGAATGCTGACAACAAACTGTCAGTTCATAGATAAAAAACATTGGGAGTTTATTCCATACTTTTGAAATCACTACACCTTTGAAGTAAAGGGTTAAAATAAGTCCCTGGAGAATGAGAAGTGAGATAGGGAAACACATGAAAGTTGATGTACAGTTAGTTAAACCACCTTTGTTATATACATGATTTAGTTGCAGAGAACTAAGGGAAACTACTTCAAAAAAAAAAAAAAGCTGCATTTTTATGTTAAAAGAAATCACTGAATTACAGTAACTTGTAAAACTGGAAGATGTTACAGAACTTCTGCTTTGTCATACAGTACTTTGTTATATGATTTGGGAAGAAGGAAACTTTTGGCATCATTGTTGTTTTTATAAACATCATTACTGCCGCCTTTCCATTTTGACAGAATATTATGATATATTACCTCACATTATTGCAGTTTATGTTATTACATAGATTCTACAAATGACAAAGTCTGAAGACCACAAGTATTCCTAGAAAGCACCAAGCAAACTCTAAATCAAATCAAGATAATCTGGGGACTTCAAAAAGATTGCAAGTTGAATAGCTTTGAATGGCCCTCATGGATCTTTTATTTGCTGGCTACATCATCAAGCATCTGAAAGGCAATGTATAATGGAGATCTCATATCCAATTTTCTTCTCAGTTATTATATACTTCATAGATTCACAGATTCAAAGAATAGCTTAGGTTGGAAGGGATCTTAAAGATCATCTAGTTCCAAACCCCCTGCTTTGGACAGGGACACCTTCCACTAGACCAGGTTGGTCAAAGCCTCATCAAGCCCAGCTATGAAAACATCCAATGTTCAATTTACACTTTATAGCCCTAAGTTTTAAAGAGTGTTTTCTGGGTCTATGTTGTTTATTAGGCATCCAAATATTCTATGTCAACCACAGTATTATATTATATTATATTAATCATATAATATCATATTATATTTCCTGAATTTCACAGAGGATATCCAAGACATATTGGGCAAGAGTTACAGACAAATCCCTTCAGTTTACTTATTCAAACATTAAGAAAGTATACAAACACTAAGGACCAAAATAAGACCTCCATGATAAGGTCTCCACATGTAAAATGCCATTTTGGCAGCATGAACAGAAAATGAGCACAGCACAACTGGTTTCTGTAGACAACAGTCTTTATCTATCTGAAACTCAAATGCACAAAACCCCAAAGGATAGTTATGTGGCTAAACACATACACAGTTGCCTGGGGAGATGTCAAGAAGTTCCTAGTGTGATAGGAAGAACTGAGTTGAAAAACTAAGAAGCTGATATATTTTCCCAGATTTTCTACAAAGAAAAAGGTACTGATTAAATATTTCAGTTTAGTTACCACCGTTCTCTGACTTTTGCATTTATTTGTCTGAAGAAGTTACGTGCTGGGAAAGCAGAAAGATTTAATATAGCTGTTTCTGCTGGGTTTTGTACGCTGCACTGAGGTCCTGCCATGAACAGATTCCAGCAGGGAACTAACATTACAGTATCGAGACTTAGGACCTGATTCAAGTTACAGTCCAGTCTACTACAGAATGAAATCAGTTGCACTTCACACTTCTGCAATCCCCTCTCATCTGCAGAGATCACAACCCTATTCTCTTTCATTCCTTCTTGAGGGTGAGAGGAGGAATAATGGAGCTTTTCTAGGCACCCTATCTGTATGTAGCTCTAGCATATGTCTCTTGCTTTCCTTGTTTTCCTCTGAACCAGGAGGAAAAGTCTTTCTATTGAAATGCTAATGGAGGAATAAACTGTATAATAAGATTGCATCCCCTTTGGGCCTACATGTAATTTACACATAAAATGAAACTGCACATGGTCTTGTTTCATAGAATATTTCTTTAATTATCTTTCATAAGAAGCTTTTTTCAATTAATTTTCAATATTTAAAAAAAGGAATAAAAATGTCAATTTATCTGTGTACCTGATAATTAAGTATAGTTCAGGGAATAATTACATTATCTAATAGCAGAAATTTGTCCAGCTCTAATAACTGGCATTTTTCAACAGTTTTGCTTTCTTTCTTGTTCTCCAATTGCTCTAATTTAAAAGAAGTTTACATTCTGCATGTATCAATCAGTTCCTCACTCAACACACCAGACACTGATCAGTTGACCAAAACAACTTTACCTTCCTTGACAGTGGGTCAGAAAAGCGTGGACAGATCCAGTCTAGCTTGAATCTCTCCAAGAAGGCTATTTATACAGTTCTAGTATGTACCAGGAAAAGAACAATCAATATAGCTAAGATAGTATCAAGTTTTTCTTGAGCTCTGATTGCCTTTGAGATATCTCATTCTGACATACTCTGTTGAATTCTAATGACTCTTTTCCAAGCACACTGGAACATTCTTTTTCAATTTTAGTTCAAGTTTAGATGTGGAAGAAATCTATTTGAGAGGTAATCACAAGACAGTATTTGGGTGGGGAAAAAAAAAAAAAGAATAAAAAAAAAGAGCTGATTAGCATAGTCAAGTAAAGACCAAAAAATTAAAGATAGCTGTTGTCCAAAAATACTTGTTGCTATGATTAATACCAAAAGTTGCGGGGGGAGGGGGGAATCAAAACACATGAGACCCAAATAGCAGCTTCTAGGTCAAAACCAGCCTGCTGACTTTTCCACTGATAATTTAAGGGTCAGCTGTTTGAGAAATATGTCCTGCATGGACAGCCATTTCTCTTCTTCTCCACATAACTGGCCCAAAAGTAATCATTACAGTTTATTACAGCGCTGTGAAGGGGCTGAAAAGTTGTCTCCACGCAAATAAAGTACCTGGCCCTGCATGGTCCCAGGCTGCTGCCACCATTGCTTCAGTTCACTATAAATGGGAAAACCTTAGTTCTGAGATGCAACTTACTCCTCTGTGAGAGTCAGAGCAATCTGATCTGAACTAAAAGGGTACAGGAAATAATAGGATGAGCCAAACAAGTAGCTTGGAGTTTCAGGGTAAATGAATTAAATTCCTTCATTAAAATGTCTGAACACAGCTAGTGTTAGTTATTATAAGCTTAATGAAAGCCAGAACAAGAAAAATTGATTCATCAAGAGCTCAATGCCTTCATCTAACTCACAGTGTGCTAAAGACAGTAGTGAAATGGTCTCTGCACCACTGTAAGCTCCTCCACCACAGGAGGAGCTGGAACATTCCCATATGGATCAGATACATAATATCAAAGATCTATTTTACCCCATAAGTGTAATTGCTGCTCTACTGCTTATCTATAGAATACCGGAATGCCAGAACTGTTTTGTCATTTAACTGACAGTAAACATCACAAAGAAAGTTCCACCTAACTTTTTTTAAGGATAATTCTTACTAGCTATATGAGCTATGGTGCTCTGTTTTTGTAGCTGAGACAGAGGCAGGAAGACGAAAAGCAGTCACACCATGTGTTTCACCAATCTTAGGGCTATGAAAGGGCTGATTTGTGTAATCAGAATCATAGGGGAGGAGTTAATGAGAATGCATTAATGAATATTCTTCTCAGTAGGTTTTTCCAAAACCATTGTTATTTGCCAGTTATAGTCTCTGTTGCTGACTCACATGAAGAATGCAAATGGGACAACGGGGTTTCAGGTCAAGTACTTGTCAGCTGTTTGACAAGGTAAAGATTAGGTTTTCTTCAAACTGTCAAACATCTTTAGACAAAGCTCACTTTCCCAACTAGTGCTCTCCACTCCCCGACAACACAATGCATCTCTGAGCCTGAAATTCTGACAGAGTAGCAATAAAAAAAAGTTGAACAACATTACTAGTCTCATTTAAACCTTCCTTTGCAATTTCTCTGTTTCTAAATCATAACAATTCACCTTGTAGTTAATCAGTTTGGTGCTCACAATTAGGCTTGTTAACACTCTTCTTTCAGAAGGCTTGTTGTCTGGTTGGGCTGCCTGCTCCATTTCAGGAAGCTGAACAGTGACTGTTCAATGTGTTGCCTGGTACTCAGTTGAATATCTAAGCACCTTAGGCTTCTGTAATGAGTTTGGGCTGGGCCAACCACTACACAAATGGCATCTGCTCTCTATTAAAACTTCTTCCTTCTCAGAAGAAGAAAGAGAAAGGAAATAAGGGAGAGAGACTTATGGATTGGAAAGGAAACCTAAAACAACTTTAACAAAAAAAAAAAAATCAATAAAATGAAGCATATGCAAATATGTACAAATCAGTATCAAATCCAACCACCCTGATGGAAATTATGTCATTGTAACTACTGATGCTGTGGGCAGGCACTGGGGAATGCCCAGAATGGACTCAGTAGCACAGGGCAAATGGTTTCAGGAGCTGGATTCTGCAGCTGGATTCAGGAACAGATGGATTGCAACTAAAGCTAGAATATGGTCTTCCTCAGAGGTTAGTCATTGAAGAAGAGAGGCTTAACTCTTGTGATCCCTCAGCTTTAGATTTAATAGGACATACACTGACATTGTTGGTCAGTTTGGGTTCACTTGTTCTGTAAGCTCCTGCCTGCAGGTGTAAGCTCTCTCTTACTTTGCCTCAATACGATACATAAAATTTGCCAGTGACCTTTATCTCCACAGAGGCAAGTATAATACATATATGGTCTTTCTGCATACTAACCCTCTGTAGTAACTATAGATATCAAGCGTTACAACTTCTAGAGGCAGATACTATCTGCAAAAATACACTGTTCACTTTGGAAAGTGCAATTACTTAGGACTGAGCTGAAAATTAAAATCACTAAACAGGATTAATTCTGTTCTAGATTAAACAGCTTCTAACTACAATTGTAGGTACCTACATACATATAAAATCTATCGGAATGCTTCCTGTGAAAATGAAAACTTGTTATCTGTGTTCACTTGCTGGATCTGAAAGACTAGTTGCATTTGTTTCTCAAAAACTTAGAAATCCTTCTTTATTTATATCTAAGACAGTTCAGTCAACATCAGAAGTTTCTATTACACCCAGAAAAATGTCTAGATCTGGGGTCCATTTTTTTCATTCCAAGAACCATTACTTGTTATTTTATGTTTTAAAGAATGCCATCATAGACTGGAATGGAAGCTCTGTCTGATTAAAGCTGCTGTACAGGTAAAGCATAAGGCTTTCTTTACATACATCATACATACAATTTCATCACAAAGCATTTACCATCTTTGTCTGCATAGCCTCTGTCTAAAGTCTTAATTCTGATTGTAGCTCTTCTCTATGCAGTCAACAACTGATTTACCTTCATGAGTTTGGACTGTGCCTTCTCTGTACTGATTGCTCTCAGTTAATTTGACGTATGCATTCTGGCTTGCTTCAGTATGCACTATAAAGTGTATGATGATGATTTAGACCTGAGGTAGAAACAGTTGTGAAAGTGTCAGCAGCAGTCATGAGATAGAGGGAAGCATTGTGGTTCTGGTGCTGTGAGTTGAGACCATGATTCTCAGAAAAATGATTTGCAGTTGGGGCAAAGAGCATGCCCAGACAGGGGCCATATACCGAAATTGTTCCAAGGGGCATACTGTGCATCACATTACCAGAAGATAAACTGTGCATTTGTATTTGGACATATTCATAATAGTCGGTGGAAAGGTGTCCATGGATGTTGATGGCATGAGTGGATCTGTAGACTGAACAGTTGTGAAAAGTTTTCATTACAGCACTATAGTCTATAGTTTGACAGTGAAATGGCTAGACATCAAATGATACCTGTTAAACACAGAAATATTTAACTTCATACTTGTGCTAGTAGCTCTACTAACAAGTTAACAAGACTACTTCTCCTGCTGAAAGTCAAATTCTTATTAAAAATAAAATAAATTCTCAAACCCAGACACCTATTAAACCCAGTATTCTTCAAATCAGTCAGAGTTTATCAATGTTTATTTTGTTCCTTACACACCCTTCATGCTATGTATCTATGTCCATTTATAATGGAAGTGTTTATAAAAGCTGTTTGTAACATAAACACCAGTTGCTTTCCACACTGCTGGAAAATTTATGCTTCACTTTCATAGAGGTTTAATTGAAGGGCACTACCAAAGAAGACAAAGTAGATACTCTTTATATTTTATGTGATGAGTTGAAGCATCGGTGATTCTTTTGTGGAATATTAACAATAGTATTATAACAAAACCAAAAATTGGAAGGGTGTTAACAAGATGAGCAAAAAGGATAGAGATGGAAAGGAAAATATGAAAAAGAGAATCAAGATGAAATATATCTGGGGGAATTCTCATGGACAAGAAAGTTTACAATCAAAAGAGAAAGTCCAAAGATGTGTATCGTGGATAAATAATAAGACACAAGAAAAACAAATAAATGAAAAAAAAAACCAACAACCAAGGTATAAAAACACATGGACAGAAATTCATCTTGCTTGTGCCTCTTTGTAAAGATAATAGAAGTTCTGTTTTTCACATTTGAACCCTGCCAAGAAAATCATAGAGTTTCAACTAATCCTATTCATTGTTTTGCTTCAATGTATACTTTTCTTACTGGAGCCATCTTTGAAATCTGTCAGAAAAGTTAATGGCTTCATATGAAAAATCAAGAAAGAGGCAGGTGCCATTCTGAAAGAAGATTTGAGGCACAGCCAGAGTGCAGTGTATGCCTGCACTTCTGGAGGATGTGGGTTTTATCATGGCCTTCAAAGTTTTAGTCTGTACTGCAAGACAAAGTGCCGGAAGACAGATACAGAGAAGTTGCAAGCGTAGGGGAAATCCTGAAGCTGAAGATCTTTTTGTTTTACTCTAAAGTTGCAACCATATGCCCAAACTTCCCCAACTTCACCATGCTTTGCCCCATAGTTTTTATGTTGCTGCCACACTTCTGTGCATTTCTTTTTATTTTCCCCAAGAACCCTACTGCTATTTCATATGTAAGTTGTGCCCCTCTCAGCTCTCCTTTCTCTGTTCCAACTCTCCTTTGCTACCCCAGTTATGATCCCACTTTTGTGCTTTTCTGCAGCTCTCAGAAACTCCTCAATTCCAGAGTTCAAATGAAAGCCCAGAGAACAAAGGTTACCCAGGGCTATGTGTTTGTAGGCTTAAACCCACTTTTTAATTCCAATCAGAATTTATTTTATCCTGTCAATGTGTAACAACAACACAATCCTTTCTATATTCCCTTAAATAAACCAGCTAAGAGAAGTTTAAAACTGCAAGCCTGCATCCTGTGTTTGTAGGGAGTCATGTAAGTCTTGCTTGTGCTCTAAGCAAGAGGAAATGATGTTGTTGTAGCTACAACTAAAATGAGAGGAGGATAAGCACTTCTCCTAGCTGGAAACTTTTGCTGTACAGAGCAGTAAAACACAGACTGCAGCACAAAGGAGGAGCCACTGTAATTTCCTTTTGCTGTGATCCCTAGATTTTTGATTGAAAGGATCATGTCTAGGGTTCTATGCTCATTCTTTTCTCATAAGCTCTTAGTACTTAGAAGTCTTTTCTTCCACTCTTAATTTGCCTGGAGCAAGGCTTTTATCTAGACTTTTAGCCATGAGGCACCTGCTGAAATATTCATTGGCAGAAATTGTGCCATGGGTGTTTTTCCCCATTTGTCCAGTTCTATGTCATTGAAATAAGGTTGAGTGCAATGAAAATAGGATTTGACACAGAAGAATGGCATTCTCTCAAAAACTTTATATAATAGGCAATTAACCCTTTTAAGTGCAAGAATTTAAATACTAAAAACTAGTGAGTAGTATCCCTTACAATGGCTGTTTTGCATCACAGCAAAATAGAATTTAATATTATAACTTCACTTTGTAGGAGAATCGAATTAAAATCTCCTATATTTTATAAGGATGAATTAAAGATTTTGGTATTTGATTTTTGTACTGATCTCTACCTAAACATGATGGCCATTTCAGAAAATGCAAATCCTAGGAAATCCAAAGTCCTGTGTTTCTTCCTGCCTGCCCGGCTGCCAACTTTCTCATAATACTCAGATGATCATAGAAAACAATTAAAATGACATATTTTTTTGTTTGGATTTGGTCTGTGAATGAAAACAATTATTTAAAAATATCTCTCCACTACTCAAATGTGCTTTGTCCAACGTGACATGTTAGTAGTGGTATAAGCCTCACTTGAGCCTTGAATTGGAAGGGTTAGAAGTTAAATATAGTAGTTTGGATAAATAAAAAGAGATGAAGTATAGCAATAAACTACTTTGCATCCCAAGAGTCTAAAGACATTTAAACTTTATGGATCTGGCACAAGAAAAAAATTATCATGATTACTGCTGGATTACATCTCAGTATTTAAATTCTAATCTTTGATTGGGCAGTCAGTTTTTCTGATAGGAAGAGAAAATGCATTCCAACTTTCTTGTGTTAGTTCACTTAATAACCAGTTCAGCAGTGGCTTTTCCAAAGATTGATTTAGTATGAATTTGATCATTTTGATCAATTCTTCTGCCAGTGCATGCAAATATGCAGATACGGGACATACAGACCTTCCAAATGAATTAATTTAAAACTTCAGGTGAAAATTTGTGGATCAATTCTTCAATAACCTCCAGGAATAATTCACATTGAAGATAGAAATCCTAGCAGTATGCTTAGGAAAAAAGGGAGGTATTTTCCTGCCCTTACACTTCAGACTTTAAAATGGCTTACTAGGAGGACAAGGTGTATATGTAAGCAGGCACATACCACATGTACTTCCTGACATTTTTACCCACTTCTTTCCATTCTGAACTGAAAAATTTAGCTTGGAAAAAACCCACCACCACCACCAGCAGCAAAAAAACCCAAAACACACCCACCCTACTTGTCAATATTTTCTACTGCCCTTTAATTTGTTTTTTGTCCTAACAAGGACAAGCAAAGAATGACATTGAGAGGAACAGCTGCTTCAACATTGTTATTTACTATCTCTATTATAACAAACACAAATTAGATAAACCACACACTATTACTGTTAGTGTAGCTGTGGACAAAATATTCAGTATTGTACCCCAAGTTTAAGCACATATCATACTGACTTCAAAATCTCCAATAATTTTGGTATTGAATATTGAGGGGAAAATGGCCTTTAGAAGACTATTTCCAATAATTCCATTTAAGTTGAAGAAGATTCCACTAAATTTTTAATACATCGCTTTCCAGACAGATCTTAAATGTTAGAAAACCAATGATTTTTTTTTTAATGGTGTCACATAGAGTTTGTTGTAATTGTTCAGTGGTATTCAGTCAGCTGTTTTTCTGATATAGATCAAATCTTGTATTCATAGTTCTGTCAAATTTGTTATTTCCAAATACTAGAGTGATTCCCTACAACAGATAGGGAATCCCTTCCTGCCCACTGATATCTTTAGGGCAGATAGAATGCAAGATCAATACAAGACCTACATTTGCCTCTGAAATTAGAAATAACTTGCTAAAGACGTAAGAATTTCATGAGAGAACAAAGTACAGGAGAAACATCACATGCCACTTCATTTACATAAATATGAGACAAAGGAGAAAAAAAAAAAAAATCAGTTTAAACCAAATCAGGATAGAAGGATACTGCTAGTGTTACTGTCTGTTTTTGAGGATCCATTAGAAACTGATCATAGAAGAGGAAAATAGCACACCTGACAACTCCCTGAGATCAGAGTCTTTAGGTGATTAGTTGCCGTGCTTGGGTTCTTCAAGCACATGCATCTTAAATCCTTTACTCTGCAGAGAATGAGGATAACAGCTGACCTTTATACTGAGAGAGTTACTTGTGAAAAATCTAGATGCCTTCCTTGACAAACAGCTCCTGGAATAGTAAGGCCTTCACTTTCACTGAGTTAAACTAGACTACAAAGGTACTCAGCTTTAAGCTCAAGTTCATGGAGAAAGACATCACATAGAATTACTCTCCACTCCCCATTTTCATCCCTGGGTGATGGGAAAATCTGCACAGATGCATTTATTTATTCTTTTTTTTAGTATAAAAGTGGCCACAGAAATTTGCAAATATTCCTCTAATTCCTTTTGCTGAAAATCTCTGTAGAATTTGCTCTATTCATTTGAATTCATAGATATTACTTTTCTAAAGCAGCAAAGATTTAACCAACTATTTTGTATTTAAATATGGAGCTCAAAATCCTAATCACAGTTTAATTTGACTAAATACTTACATACTTTATGGTCAATCATCCAGATCTTTTACAAGGTCCCTTGGCTTCAGAATTACTAATCTCAAATGGTACTATATATGAGCCTTGTCTAACATGACATATATTGGAAATAGAGTGTGGAACGATCACTTAGAGATGAGAACCTTGCTACAGTTTTAGTGAACCAAAGCTAAGAGGGAAATTATTCAATTATAGTAAATTTACAGTAGCTTAACATTTGATAGAAGTGGTTCTTCCATCATCAGAGCATCATATTAAAAACTCTCGAAAGGCAAAATAGCTCCAGAAATGCTGAGGGGGGTTTAGCCACTTGTTAAAAAATTCATCTATCTTTTTGGGTTCTGTATTGATGGTCCAATTTACCGTGGATAGCAGTGCACTAGAGGGAGTGAGAGAGCAGTACTATTGCAGGTAGGTTATGGTAGGAGTTGCAGGTCTATAATCACCCAATGTCAGTAACTGCTCTAGGCAGCTTCTGTACAAGTGTATAATGTGAGAAAGTCTGCCCTCCTCATTGGGTATAAAATATTGAGAAACTGCAGAAGGGGAATTGTGTAGGTTCCAAAATTTTCCCCAAACTACACCTCAGGTCACTGTAATTTGTCCATTGTATGTATTTCTCTAGAGAAAGCTCATGTGAGATGGGATTATAATAGTGGAGTCACAGTGTCACAGTATCACCAAGGTTGGAAGAGACCTCGAGGATCATCGAGTCCAACCTGTCACCACAGACCTCATGACTAGACCATGGCACCAAGTGCCACGTCCAGTTCCCTCTTGAACACCTCCAGGGATGGTCAATCAAGAGAAAGCGTTTTGTAGAGCAGGTAATATGGGTCCATGAATTTGAGAACACTGAAGCTTCCAGCAAGGTTTCAAAGGACCCTACTTTAAAAATCAATAGTTTGTCAGTCCTCTTCCTTATGAATATATTAAGCTTATAATCAGCAGCTACATTATTTTAATTTAATACTTGTATAAGTACAATGGTAACAGATTGCAATGTGTTTCAGCCCACCAATTTGCTCTATATTTAGCAATCCAGATGCTAATTTTTCAAAATGGAGGATGTAATTGTTTATAGTCTCAGTGGTGATGCAGTTATATATCCCAGAAAACTCTGTACGAGGTAACTACACCTGCTGGTGACAATGTTGTGAACAGCAATTTCTTCTAAAGATCATTTCCCAAGTCACTTGCTGTTTTCACTTTGGAAATGAAAGAAGTTCTATATATGGCCAGGAAAATGTAACATTCTGTGCTTGGATGAAAACATTTATTTATCAGTAGTAATTGCTTCTCACCCTCAAACTTCTTAGCATTTTTGTGTACAGAAGGTCGGGCCTTTGTTCCTCTCCAGATGAATGAGTATTTTAAGCAGTAGCAAAGGTTCACACAAACTGGTACTCTATGTTCAGTGCTTTAAGCAAAAGGTTACTTTTGCAAAGAGCAAAGCATAAGTAAGTATAATAAAGATTGCTCTGTTCATAACATGTGCACCAAATCATTCTTTGGGAAATTATTTTTATCTAGGAGTGTACTGATTGCTAAAATATAACTACAAAAATCCTAGATTTCTTCAGTTTTCGTTCTACTTCAGATTCCTGAGTTACTTTTGATTCATATAAACCTAACAGATTAAATGATGATATGGTTTGAGTGCTCAGTCATTTATCAAGGAATTTATTCTATGCTATATTTGCTTTTGTGACATTTATGGTAAGTTACATTGTGGTTTATTTTTATTCAGATGCTTATTTATTTTTAAATCTGAAAAAAGCAGACTGTATTTTTGCTATGGTGCAAAAGGTATGCTGCTGTTGTGAGTACCATCATCACTTATTAAGATAACCCTTCACCTTTTTGTTGTTCTTATTGTAATGGGAAAAATAGGCTTCACTCAGAAAAAAACGCTATCTGTAAAGTGGAGAAGACAGAACATTTTTCTTGCCTTTTAACCCAGGAATTGTCAATTTCTATCAGCAGTAGCAGGGCTTGACACTTAGGGTAGGTTGAACCTACTTTGCATACTGTGAATTCTTACAACAGCAGCATGAATTGTGACAGGGGCTAATTAGCATTTCCACCCCATCTATTTGACTTTTATTTTTGATGACAAGGGCCAGAAGAAGTAAAGGAAGTTTAACTAAACCCAGATTAAGAAATTAGACTCCAATTTTAGAAGTTAAGAATAAAGATTGATCAACATTTATGGTAGGTACTTCCAAGTATGTATGCTTGTGCATGTGATATGTATGTATTTACAGCTTTGCTCCTTTATGCTTGATACACAACTGCTTGTGACTCTGTGACATTTGAGAACAATACATGCAGTGACTTGCAGCTGCCCTTTCAAGGTACCATCCAGATCCTGTTGAAGCGAGTGACATTCTTTCTTTTGGCTTCACTTGATATTAACTTCTAGTTTTATGTACATAGACTGCAAGCTGCTATTTCTGCAATATGGAAATAGGGTATGACACTTAATTAACCTTCACCCGGTGTAACCAGCTCCTTTTGATCTTTCTCACATGATATGCAAGTCTGTCTGGAATCAGGTGAAATCCCATAGGCCAAGGATGAATACATCTACTGAGGTAGATGGAGATTAAATAGACATGAACCTACAACCTACATTCATTATTATTATCCCCAATAAATATTTACATTACAGTATCCTGTAAAAGCCTCACTCAAAATCCTTGCCTATTTTACTTAGACTCTACTTCCAAATCAATCAAACTGTTGCAGCTTGTAGCATCACAAAGGTGCAGTGGTATTCATCAGAAGAACTAAATGAACAGGACTTTTCAGCGCCAGTCTGGTGTCTTTGTCACTGGATATGCTGCCCGACATATTCATGTATTGTGTTTCTAAATACAGTGCAATCCAGGCACCAAATAAGAAGAGCATAGTTTGGCAGTCTAATATAACAAACCACCCTGTCATGTACAACTGACTCCTCTGACTGAAATATATTACTCTTAAGATAATTATTTCTCATTGTTGTCTTGTGCTCATGATCTGCCTATATTCATGTGTTGCATTTGATCAAACCTCTCTGAAATGCAGTCTTTTTGTCCTGTGCTTGTACAGCACCTACCGCATCATGAGACCTTGATCCTTGAGGATCTGTCCTCTGTCCTAGCACTGATACAGTATAAATGAGTGTCCAAATATAGAAGAACAATGACAGTAACAACATGTAAGGGGAAGAAAAAATAAAGTTATGATTATGATAAATAATAAAAAAAATAAAACAAATCCCAAAATATCTAGTATAAAGGAGCCAGTGCGCCTGTTCATTGCAGCATTTATGCATGTGCTTAACATTATGTATATGAAAAGCCCCAAGATTTCAAGGATACTAGTCACACACTTAAAAATTAAGCTTCAAGTTAGTGGAAAGCCTTAATGAGGATAATTTGGGTAGTCTAATATGCACAATGAATTAATCACCTGATGGACTAATTATGCCTTCTTGAAATGTTGATCCCAAATGTAATCACACAAAACTTCCCAAGATGTTCAGAACTTAGGTAACTTGTAGGGTTGTCTGCGCAGTATGCATGCAGAGATTCAGTTGGAGATCAGCCTGCCTCAAAGTTGGCAAAGTTCCATGTATCCTTTGTGTCCTCTGACTTGTAGGGTAAGTTTTTCATGTAGCAGGCTCAATAGATGAAGGCTTCTACTTTAGCAGAAAGAAGAGAGTTCCTAAGCATAAAGTCCTAGAGAATCAAGTCAAACTGAGAGTAGGAAAAACAGCCAAATGCAGTGGTTTTTGATGAATTCCATCACAGAACTTTTGAATGACTCATCAAAAACCCCTGTTCCTTCATTATTAGTTTCATATCAATATATCACAATAATGGATGCTCTCTTTGGTGTGCTTCTCTGGGCAGGGTGCTTATTTTAAGAGAGATGTTAAGAAGATATTTGATTGTGAGATCTTCTGGGGCTTGAAGACATTGAAGGAGGCCACATAAGGACTTTCAAAGCTGTTCCCTTTACGTCTCACTTTTGCATGCTTAATTTATTGCTTTTGTCAACACATTCTAAGTATGAATAAAGGAGCCATTTGATTCAGGTTATTCTGGGAAAAATCCAAGAATTCACTGCAAACCTGAAAAGCTAAACTTGTAACCTGAACTCCTGCAAATCACTGTACATGGAGAGAGTGTGAGATATCTTTTGCTATCTCAATCTTGACTGTTTCCCTTCTAGGCAGCAACACTGGGGAGTTTTCAGTCTTTTGTTCTCCTTCCTTCCTCTTTTAATTTTTACCAACACCATGGCAGTGTAAGAGTTGTGTGCTTTTAACAAGCAAAATCACAAGTATTGCTTTGGTTTCTACCTAACTTGTTCTTTAATTCTAGAAAATTAAATAAAGGATCTTCCACCCCACTCCAAGTGCATTTGGGAAATGTTCAGACACACTTCTAAAAGGTGCAGAACTTTAGTGCCTTTAGGATATAACCATGCTTTGGATTCAAGTGATTAAAGAGCTAATTTTCTTAGTGGGAGATTAGTACATTCATACAGAGAAACTACATTACAGGAGAATGGATACATTTGAGTTCCATAGGGGCCCAGGGAATTTTAAATTCACATCTCTCTTCTGGTAGCAGCAAAGACCATAAAAAACAAACAAACAAACCAACCAAAGAGACAAACAAAAAAACCAACCAAAACCCACCTCAGTGTTTCATGCCTTCTGTATCTGCTGTCTTATGTATAGATGGAGATAGTTACATTCATTTTCCCCCAAGGGACTAACTTTTGCTGAAGTTTTCTGTTTGGTCCTTTTATTTGAAAAGCTAATTTCCTCTGCATTGATTTTCAAATGATGCTGTTAATATGAGGTTCAGATTCTGTTTCTGTTTAACTGATTTGATAACTTAGTTCTTTCAAAGAAGCTGGGTTTCATTCTGGTTAAATATTTGAATACAGGAAAGCAAAAGATCAGAGCATAAAATTTGGGAAATATTGCATAGATTTTTATTGTGTCATAAAATTGTTTCTAGTGAAAAAAAACCACCAAACAAACCAGCTTTAGAACTGCAATATTTCCCACTCTATGTGCAAAACAGGATTGCAGCAAATATTTGGAAGAACTGTTTATCTTATTTTTTTATGCCATACCTAGTTGCTGAATTCAGTCTGATGCTGCTCCTTGTCCTGGTAAATGAGCTGTCAGAATGCTTTTCTGCAGTATTATCTGGAATAGGAGTGTCAAGACTTGGATGATGAAAGGTATGGTCTCCAGTTGAAAGCCAGGCAGGCATTTCACCCAAGAGGAATGGAATGAATCAACATGGAATTTAGCTGGGATCCAGGAATTAACACATTTAGGCTTCTGAAAATGTCATAGAATCATAGAATTGTCAGGGCTTAAAGAGACCTCAAGGATCATCTGGTTCCAACCCCACTGCCATGGGCAGGGACACCTCACACTAGATCAGGTTGCTCAGAACCTCATTCATCCTGGCCTTAAAAATTTCCAGAGATGGGGCTTCTACCCATTTGCCCCGCCCTGTTAGTAGTGCCATTCATTCATGTTTAGATGTTTGTAGTTTTCTCAAAGCACTGGCATTGGAAGTGACTTACTATGAGTGGGTTTTACAATGCATTTCTCAAGCAGTAAAAAAAGGGGTTTAATTTTCCATCTAAGTGAGTGCTGGACAGGCAAAGCTTGGCTAATTATTGACTGGAGTTTAAAGAGCTGACCAATGGTAGGTACAATATCCAGGTAAATCAATTGTTCCAGACCCTGTTTGAGCTCTACTCTGGTTTTATAAAGATTGATGTATGAAATAAACTCTATTACCTGGGGAAGAGGCTAGAAGATATTGTAGACATTTTATACTGTTGTTTAAAAGCTGAGGAGATTAATGCTAGATCCTTTATTTTTGTGAGACAGCACAGTAATCTGGGTACAGACAGTTGGTTTATTGAAGGGAAACCCTTTTTTGTCTGCATTCCAGGATTTAAAAGAAAAAAATAGAAGCTGGGATTAGAGCCAGACTGAGGAGAACTGATGCAGTCTGTCAGCAAGCCCTCAGGTAACAATATCATAATTTATAAATTCTACCAACAATAGGACAGTAATTAAAGATGTAAGTGTCCCTTTTCCTGTCCTTATTTTCAGCAAAACAGTTTTCAGAAGGCCAAACTGTTTGTGTGTGTGTGTATGTGTCCCAAAGCAAGGATTTAAACCAAAAGCAAACCCCAAACCTCTCAAACAAACCCCAAATAACCCTACCTTACACAAGGAAAGGGCTTCATTTTTGCTTCTGTTATGACTTGCTGTTCCTATTACTTTTGCTATAATAAGCTGGTGGCATGTTGGACTTTATGACATGCATCACTGCATGATCCAGAATTAGTTTCTTTTTAAAAGTCAGGATTGAGCTTTTTGTGATTTGCTTTGATTTCAAATGAGAAGGAGCGTGCTGGCCCAGAACTTGTATTGTGGAAAATCTACACAGATCTTTGGAGTTTGTAAATTTGCCCTGATGAGGTCTGTCCTTGTTGTACCTATTGTCTGGCCCATTAATTTAAATAGCTTGGGCTGACATCACTAATAATGGGGATACACGTGGGGAACAGACATAGTTCACTGGTATAACAGGACCTGCTTCCTCAAATTACAGCAACCCTAATAATTTCATACTCTAAGAACAGTGTAGGATCATGTTGAATAATACAGTGAGATTATTGTTGGCAAATGCTGACATTTTAGTGGCAAACAAAGATGCAGATAGCAGTTATGGTACCACATCATTTTTGTTGGCACTAATTTGAATATTTTCAATGCTTATCTAATTTCTAATTATTTAATTTGTAATGCCCTTAAGTTATGGACATTATTTTACGTAATGTTTTTACAGTGCCCAGCATAATGGGGATCCATTTGTGATTGGGAATGGAGGATGATAGAGCAATAATAATTACAAAAATATTATTAATAATAAATTAATTATATCAGTTTATATTGTGATATTGTCAGCGCTTACAAGTTAAGCAGTGTTGGACTAATCCAATAGCTAAATGGCAGACTGTCAGGGAACACTTCTGTTTAACAGATGGTGTTGAACAAGTGCCCAGGCATGGTGCTAGGACATTGTGTTGTATCAGGTTCCACCAGACATAAAATTGAGGTCTTGACCACTTACAGCCATAAAAATGAAATGTCATAAAAAATAAATGTACTAACCACAAGGCCTGACTGCAGTGTCAATTGTAATCTACAAGAAGACTTCTCCTGACTGGTGGTCCCTGTATCCAACTGATATTGGCCAAGATAGTCTTTGAGACGCTTCCCAGTCTGCTTCTCCAGTGTCCCTGTATAAGGTTTCTTTTTGCCTTGTGCATTATACCATTTAGCAACAGTATAATGTTCACTGTAGCGTCACTAAACAGATCCTGAATATCACTGTTTGTTTGTTTGTTTGTTTGTTTCAAAAGTGAATGGTGTTCTTTTTGTACATACAGATTCGATAGCTCAGCTGAGTAGTACAATGTAGTAAGCTGATGGAGAGTAGGTTTAGACTGGGTTTTTGGAAGTACATCAGTACAAGTGTAGTAAAACTCTGGAATAGGTTGCCCAGGGAGGCTGTGGATGCCTCCTCCCTGGGGATATTCAAAGCCATGTTGGATCAGGCCTTCCGCATCTGAGTCTAGTTGAGAGGTGTCCTTGCCCACAGCAGGGAGGTTGAAGTAGACGACCTCTAAGATCTCTTCCAACCTAAGCCATTCTATGTTCTTCTGGCTTCTATATTCAGGAATTGGTCTTATGGCTTTCCTCAGGGAAATGCTGAATTGCAAATATCAAAGTATTTGCCATGAATCTGTGATATCCTGCATATCCTGCCAGGAGGGAAGTGACATAATTATTACTTTTCTGTTTTTATTCTTGGCTTAGATAACTAACAGTAATTTCAAACTTCCTTTCTTTTTCACACTGAAGGAGGAAAATATGATTTTAAGTTCAGGTTGCTTTTCTCCTTTGTGTTTTGACAAACAATTCAGGAAAGAATTTACATTTACTCAGATTTATCCTGTTCAAATAGCCTGAGATGAACATAAGCAAATGAGAAAGCTCTATGGATTTACTATGCTATGTCTTTGGTGGTTTTGTCTACTTGATGACCAGAAGTATGATTGGTAAATCCCTATTTTAGGAACAATTGAGAGTACCCATTGATGCACACAGCTGCTAGGATTGCCTCTGCCCTGCACATCCTGCAAAAATGTTGTGCAGTGCAAACCATTCACACAATAAAGAGTCATCAAAATGCTTCTAATATTTTCTTGTCCAAGTGATTGATTGTTTTTTCTGCTTTCATAGCCTTGAGGTAATATCTTCAGAGTTCATATATACATCTTTTCCTGAACTAAAGAAGAAAACACTAATGATTATACTGGACAGTCCTTGTCATCATCACTGTATAGCTTGATTGATTTCACAAAAATATTTGTGAACACTTAGGCATTCTCTCAGATCCACTTGTTTTGCCAATCTCGCTTAGCACAATTGTTTAGTCTATGTTTAATGCCAAATATTTGAATCTATGAAAAGTTAAAAATTAGTAGGAATGCACATTGGTTAACAAAACAAAATTTGAAGCTTAGAAAGATTTATGGGAAGGTAATGAAATAAAAAAACAGTGAGGGAATTCACGAGGGCTGCCATCACCATGAATACCAGCACGACCTCATCGTCCTTCTCTCCAAACAGTGCTACGTACTTACTTTGGGATTCAGTTCACAGTTGCTCTCCTGGCCTTTAATAGAAGTGAATGACTTTGGGGTATAAGCAAGGCATGATTATAATACCATAATGAACTGCCTTCTCCATGTGTATCTTCTACCTTGTGCTAGAGGGAATTAGGATGACCTCAGTTGTATGTCATAGGCTGTTAGCGGTGAGCCTAGGTACATGTGGATGAGCATAGTCTTAATGTGGGAATATTCAGTGAATGAGGGACTGGATAAAAGGACTTGGGTCATGCAACATGTAACTTTCAGGTTCATAGCAGTTTAGTGAAATTTGCAGGCCCCATACACAGTGTTACATGCAAAAGATGAAATGCAAGGACTAAGGAAACTAAAGACTGGATCCTTGAAAATCAGAAAGCTTAAGGCACCTTGTAAAGGACATGTCAGACAAAAAAAGCTAATTTCTTCTCTCAGTTACCCAGGTCTCTCAAGGTTCCCAAGCACAGTGAAGCTGGACACCTAGCTCTGGCATAGGCTTTCGTTGTGAGGAGTTTTGTGCACAGAAATAAATACACCTGCAACCTAAGCACTTGTGTTCAGACCACTCTCCCAGAGATTCAGGGAACAGTTTTTAAATCTTTATCTACTTTGATCTGGAACAGGAACTTAAGTTTTCTCTTTTTTTTTTTTTTTTTAACTAGTGAAGTTAAACTCTGTACATATTAATAAAGATTCTGAATTTGGTAGCAGATGAGTGGGATGTTAAGGATCTCTGTAATGCTTAAAAATTGGATTGGTATGCCCAAAAATTTCTCTGTGTACCTAACCCTGAGAAAGCACAACATTTGGAGCCTGTAACTAGCTAGATTTAAATTCTATAGTGGCTGCAGCAGCAAAGCTCTCTGATCTGTGCAGTGTAGAGATGAAATTATTGATAACCACTGAACTGAAGATGCTTAGGTAATTAGCAAAGACTCACTCTTGATAAAATATTCTAGATGTCAGTTACTTAAACATTACAATTGAGTAAACTGAGGTAGAGGAAAATTCTAAATTGCACAAAATCCCAAGAAACTTTCAGAAAATTATGTATACAAATGTAAAGGGTTAGAGGAGGGCCAGGCACTAGATGAATGACAAATGTTCCCTATTAATGCCTATCCCTTCCCAAAGGGAAAAAGAAAGGGAATAAGGGAGAAAGACTTATGGATTAGGTAAGAAAAATTAAAGCAACTTTAATGAAAATAATAACAATTAAGTGAAATATATACAAATATATACAAAATCAATATTAAACATAATCCCTCTGATGGAAATTATGATCCTTAGTAGTAACTATAAACATTGAGTGTTATCATTTTGAGATGCAGATATTTTCCACAAAAAACCATGCTGTTCACTTCAGAAAGTGCAGTTACTGTGAAGAGACTGAGATGAAAAGTAAAATCTCTGAACAGGATTAGTTCTGTTCTGGCTCAAACCAGGACAACTTACCCATCACCTGTTACTTGCATCTCTTTCTTTTTCATTCTTATTAACTCTCCTTCTTTCCTATACATGTGTCTTCAGGAAGGGGAACGTGTCTGAGATACTGGTTATTTAGTGTCACATAAATTTGCAAAAGTTTTGCTCTTCAAAGATCAGATCCTCATGGAGCTAAACTCAGATGATTTAATATTTTAAATGGAGGTTAGTTAGCTCCTGGAAATAAGAATGTTTGCAGGATACTCAGTCCTGTCTTGCTTTCAGTCACACACCCATTCCTAGAAATATGTTCTCTCATGTTTGGAGCTCTGGTCTAACCATCCCAACATATACGGTTATGAAAGGATTTGCTTAAGGCATTTTTTATTTTTACCCAGCAAGTCAGGAGAAGAAAAGGAAGGTGGTAAAGGGGAACAAAATAATCTTAGACTTAACATGGATGAGAACTGTGAAAATGCATAAATCTCAAATGTTTGTGCTTTGGGAGGCAGCACTGCCTCAGTTTAAGAATGAATGAAAGAGAAAGAGACAGATGATGTGTAGTTTGTTGTTCAGAATGAATTAGTACAAGAAAAAAGGTTTGAGTAAGGGAGTTGACAAGTAAATTTGACAATAATCTAGTGACAGTGGACTGGGAAGACTATAAAGCAAAATGGCACACACTTATCTTTCCTAATAAGGAAAGGGAAAAAAAAAAAAAAAAAAGAAAGAAAGAGAGAGACAGAGAAAATAAAATATGATACAAATTTATCTGCCAAAGGGAAGTTTCTGCCCAAAACATTGGGCCAGCAAAACTTGAATCTTAATCTCATGAAGTCAAAGCAAACAATAACACAAAGTCAGTACATTTTCCTAGCTTTAATTTCAGGTGTCTAGGCAGGCAGTGTAATATGTTAAAATCTTTATTTTCAGTCAGTAATGTGAATGTGGAGCTAGAGATACATTAACATGATAATATTAAAATTAAGAAAACCCAAAAAACAGCATCCCTTGAGAGCATGCCTCTGTACCTCCTCATTCTCCCAGCACAGTTAGAACTGGCCAATAAAAGCAATCTATAGATATTTCTCTTTGTCCCTTTTCATATCTCCTAATAGAAGCACTGTTGTAGCTGCTGGCTAGAAAATTAGTCAAGTGAACTCCCTCCATCTCTCTTCTCATCATATTACTGGAAAAATATAGCAGTCTCCTGCTTTCTTTTACTTTCTTTGCAGGTTGGTAGCACACTGGAGGGGCTTAGGGTGAACTCTCATATATCTCATTTAGTCTTTACTATAGCTGACGGACACATCTTTATGATCAGTCTTTAGGGGGAACAATGTGCAGTGTATAGTTACTTCCAGATGGTCATTTGGGAATGTAGTTCACTAAAATAAGTAAAATCTAAAGAAGCAAAATAGAGAGGAATCCAGGAGACAAAACAGTGATCCATAGGCTTTTAACTGAGGAGCCTTTCAATGTATTTGGATTGAGCTACAGCATTCCCATTCAGGTTTATGGGGAAATGCACAAGCATTCTGGTTAGAACAGATGCAGCTGAGGGTTATACATTCTGTATACCTTGTTCTTGCAAAATTTGACCAGAATCTCTCCACGTTTTGGATAACTGTCCATTCTGTTGACATCTACATAATTATAAAAAGTAGGAAGCATCTTTCATCTTACTTTGAGGACAAATATGGACCAGAAAATGTAAATCACTTTGCCTATCAAAATACTCAAGGTGCTTGGGGGAAGTGTGAGGTTACAGAGCTACTTTTAGAATCATAGACTCATAGAATCAATGAGGTTGGAAAAGACCTCAGAGGTTTGTGTCTCTTCTCAAAAACTTATCCACCCAAAACTTTTGCTTGGATGAAAGAACAGTGAATTAGGCTCAGGAAGTAGGTGGATTTTGTAGGAATTGACTTAGCAATATGTAAGACATTTTTTGGAGAGTCAATAGTTAGAATGGTTTGAAGGTAGGTAGAAAACCTGAAAAGTCATATAAGACTTTATAAATAAAGCCAAGTCTTGCATTGATGTCTATGATGAACACTGTTCAAAAATTGTTTATTTTTTTAATTTCATATGGTATCTTAGTATAAAATATGTATATCTGTATATATTTAATATTTACTGTCAACAGAAACTCACATGCCAGATGTGTACATATCATAGATGGGAGACCTGTACTTGTGATCTCCTGAGAAGAAGAAGAGCAGCAAAATGACAAGTCTGTGAAATTGCTGGTCTTATTCTACAGTTACTGCATGCATTTAGGCAACGAAGTTTTCAAGCAATTAACTAAACAAGCATCTTTTTCCAGAAGTCTGCAGACATTTTTCATCTAGTCCACTGATTTTTCAGTGGTTTCGAATAGGCTGGAGTGAGGAAACGTAGTTATCACTGGCAGTTTCTGAAACTCAACAGTTGCCGAATACTTGGTGGGACATCTGTGTAAACTCAGGAATGTAGTCAGCCATTTATTCAAGAGGTGAGGACTGCTTACAACTGGCCAAAGGTGTCCGTCACCTCTAGAGATGTTCCCAAATGGTTTCTGTCCCAAAGCATTAAGGAAAATCATGGGCGCAGGCAGTTTCTCACGAACTCTTTCATACCTTATAGAAGTAGAATGTGACAGTTTTTGTGAAGTTGTAATTTTATCGAAGGTGTCAAATGATGGCCTCACAATATTTATGTCAAATTTGCACTGCTTTTTTTTTTTCCCCCCCTCCCCAATACAGATAGAGATAAAAACCCAAGTTTCCCTCAGGACTCATGTGGCCTAAGGAATGTTACATGGCACACTAGCACAAGAATAGTTGAAAATAAGTATGTTGAAGTGTTGAAATACATCAAGAAGCCTGGCATTATTCTTTGCTCACTGCATTAACTGGATTGAAATCTAAGGTCAGGCAGACCCAGTTTACTAATCTAAAAGGTGGGACCGACAATAGTACCTTAAGCAAAATGTTGTGAGAATTATTTAATTAGCATTACCAAAAGACTTTAAAATCCTTACTTAGATAATATTCTAAAGGTATTATATTTCCTTCAATAATGATTGCTTGCCAACTGGGAGTACCAATGTGGAATTCAGCATTTACAGTGTTGCACAATGAAGAAGTTATATAAAACAAACAAACAAAAAGATCCTTTTAGAGAACATAGTTGGCTTTTAAAGATCACATTATGTTTGTGACTGCATAGACATACCACACTAGTGAAGAATCACTTCAATGATTGCAGTGTGTTAAAGCATGGGGTAAAGCTGGCTTTTAGACTCTTAAACAGCAGCAGTGAAAAAAATATTAAATCCTCTTATTCTTTAGAAACAGTATTCTAAAATGTATTCCTAGTATAAACCAAATTATTTTCATTCTCTTCCTGTATTCCCAGTTACAAATTGCAACTGAGCTAAATAATGAATGAATGCTGATGTTTCCAATAACAAAAGGAAGTGGGGGAGGTGATAATTGCTCATATTTTTGAAGCTTTGTGCCGAAGCAACCCTCACGCAGGATCATAGGCTGAATGAATTACATTGTATTGATAGTCACAGAATGTTAGGGATTGGATGAGACCTCCAAAGATCATTGAGTCCAACCCCCCTGTCAAAGCAGGATCACCTAAGGCAGTTTGCACAGGAACACATCCAGGTGGGTTTTGAAAGTCTCCGGAGAAGGAGACTCCAATGCGCAGCCTGTTCCAGTGCTCCATCACATTCACTGTAAATAACTGTCTCCATGTGTTGAGGTGGAACCTCCTGTGTTTCAGCTTGTACCCTTTGTTCCTTGTCCTATCACAGGACACTACTAAAATGAGACTGTCACCTTCATCTTGACATCCACTCCTCAAGTATTTATAGACATTGACAAGGTAAAATCTGGGAAACCACTGAACAAGCCAGAGAGCTTTGTGTCCAAAGATAAAACATTACTTAGGAAATCAAATTCATGATGATCTTGATTTTGATTTGGTGTTAAGAGAGCAGCGATGTGAGGAATGGTGGCTTAACCTGAGATTTGGCCTCTGACGTAACCTTCAGTCTTAGCCTTTATCCTAATGGTTTCACCCTTCATTATCCCTGAAGGCTCACCCATTTGCTTGATTACTGCCTGAGATCTTATGTCCCTTCCCTGGTCTTTCTGTTCTGCCTTGTTTTTCCACTCTTGAGGTCACTTGGAGCAACTCCTCTCTCCACAGTATCAAGTGGACTGAAGCATTTTCTGGCTATAGCTGAATTTTTCAGTTATTCACAAAAAAATAACCTAACACTATCAGGTCAGAAATTTTCATTAGCATAACAATCTAAGCCTATATTTTTGAGACCACCTGGCAGATGCTATTGGTACTTCAGAGACAAACATGTAACTGTCACATGAAATTACTTCCTAGGGGCCAAATTCTGCTTGCATTAGTAATGCAAACAGTGCCATTAACTTCACTCTGAATTGATGCTGTTAATTAAATTGGTGTTATTTTTCTGTTATTAGTTGTTCTTTTCAAAAGTCATTAAAAAATCAGAACACAAAACCAGTGTAATAGTATTTAATATATGCTACAAATTACTTTAATTATGAAGTAGTATTAAAAGGTGGCTAAAAATACATTAAATATTTTCATCATGTTATTTTTACAGGTGTGCAATGCTGTAGTTGCCACCGGGTAGTTATATTATTGAAATGGAAGGACAAGGGTTCATAAGACTGTCATGCTCTTAAATTGTTCTCTGCATTACATAAACTTTATAAAACAACAAAATAGTAATAATAATAATAAGTAAAACCAAGCAAAAAAACAAACTCACAAACAAAAAAACCCCTAAACCACAAACAGCTATTTAATCAAATTTTTTAAATGTTGGGTTTCTTCTTTTTGTGTTTTATTTGTTTGGTTTGTTTTGTTCTGTTTGTTTTTCTGGGTAAATTATATGTTCTTGTTCCTGCCACAAGGATCTGGTAATATTAAACTTCTACCTGTCCATTCACTGTAGCTTGAAAGGGCTTAAAGATATTTGAAAATCCTAATGAACTTCAGACTTGACTTTATAAGCAGAAAATTATTTTTATTCATATGTCACAGAGAAAACATTGAAATGCTGATGCAGAAATTTAGTTATTTGCTTAAACTCCTATGATAGAAAAAGAGAGCAAAACACAGGCAACTAGCGAGGTACATCCATCAGCTATTTTACCTATTTCTACTAATGTCTGTTGCAATTTGAATACATCAGTCTTATGGAGATCTCTACACAAACCCCACTTCAAACAAATGAAGATTATACTAATTTATTCAAGAGGAACACCTAAGTGGTGTTAGCAGCTAATATCAAGTGCACGTGCATGTTGGTATGTCTCAATATTGTACTGAAGCCTCAGAAAAAGTCACAAATTCCATGAGAGAGAACAGAGAAAGATATCAAGCTTCTTCTGTCTGCAGATATGCAAGACTGAGAAAATCTAAAAGCTAACCCTATTGAAAGGAAAGCATCTAGCATTATTCTTAAAGTGACACTTGGTAACAAATACCACAAATCCAGTAAGCATGAGAATTAAAATCAATGTAACATAAATGACAATTGCCATTAAAAACTATAAGTCATGCAGAACTGAAAAGCCTTAAAGCAATAATTTTTTCCCCCCTTCTTCTCAAATTTGTACAAAAATCTACCAAATTAGAAAGTCTAATAAGACTATCTGTTGAGAAACATCCTATTCCAGGTCATATATATGAACAGTTTTCAGTATTTTACAATCTTCTCCTTGGATCTTATATAAATATGAAGTTATCTAATCCCATTGAAAATTATCAAGTGGTAGAGAAATTATTTTGATCTAGTTAGAAGCTTCTGAAAACAAGAAAGAACCATAAACACTTAAGAGGAAATTTTGGAAATCTATTGCAGAAATGCAGTATCAAAAGGCCAGATTCCCACTGGAAAGTGCTTTAAAGCCTGAGCTAAAGCGGCCATTACCGTGAACATGCTATAAGATATGTAGCTCTCATGTCACATCCTAGCGTATTTGTACACTCTATTCTCTACCATATCTGAAATCCTTGTTCTTGGTCTGGTTTTATTTCACTTCTGTCCATATGAACCACATTTCCTTTTAGTAAAATTGAAGATGATTGTTAGGACATTTTCTAATTCTTTATTTAAAATTATAAGATATTCAATTCCTCCTTGGATATTAAACACCCTCATGGTTTCAGATGAGAGATACATATGCCCCAAATTTAAGATTAAGCCTTTTCTCAGATGATATATAGTGGAAATTTCCAAGGTTAAGTGCACATTCTATGCATTTTTAGCTGTTACATTCTTATTAATTCAGTTTTAAGAAGTGCTTAATTCCCACAGAAACCATCAAAAACGTTTCCATCTCCTGTGCTTACTTCACTGTTAAAGAGACTGTTTTCCAAATGGACCTTTATTTTCAACAAAAAGAAACAGCAGTTCTCCCACTGCAAATCTATAGGAACACTTTAGCTATATAAATTATGCCCTTTCTTTTCCTCCTGAACTTAGGCAAAAATTGTGGGGTTGTTCTATAAATAAGCAATCAGAGGTTAGAGCACCACTAGAAAGCAACAAGGAGAGACTTGATGATGATGGTACTGAATTTACACTAACAAAAGGTAAAACCCATGGAACACATTCTCAGTTTCTCTGCCATTCCAGCTCCATTTCTTTCAATACATCCCCTCACAGGAGGGTCAGGCATCAGTCTTTTAAACATTAAACCTTTCCAGGGTGTGATGAACTTGTGGAACAGTACACCTTACTCAAAATGGACAGCCGCAGTCTAGCAGCAATTGTTTCAGTTTGAGAGCAGGTAGGTGTCTGACTCTGTAAGAGAGAATATATTTGGGCAATCTAGAATTTTGTCTACACTAGTATGCTTGATAAAAACAGCAAGAGGAAGTGTTGAGGGGATTTCAAGCTGCATCTTTATGACAGGTTCGTAAAGTGCTGAAAGCAAGTGTAATCTACCCCATGATTCAAAAGAGGAATGACTGTGATGAAACAGGTTGCAAGGGGGATGTTTTCTTTGAGGACTCCTACACAGGACGCTCTGGTTCTCCCAGACATCACTGTGTCCTCTCCACCATGAAGTGAATAATGCTCCCAACAGCTAGAATCTTTCCCACAGAAATTGTGGGGTGGTTTTTTGGTTGTTGTTGTTTTGGTTTGTTTTTTGTTCCCCCCCCCCCGTTTTCTTTAAGCCTTGATTCTATGAGTGTTTATATGAAGTTGCCACCTGTTTCTGGCTGGGATGGCAGCACAGAAGGTTATTTTGGATAAGACTGCTGACAGCAGAAACTCTCAGTGATGGTCCTGTCTCCTCCACAAGTAATTTCCTTCTTCCTATTCAAGCATCCTTTCCTGCTTGCTCCATTTTTTATCTCCATCCCTTCTATTCCACAAGCTGATGCCTGCCCTGGGACTCGTATATAAGTTTTTTGAACTGTACATAAAGTTGTGCTAGCATTACATAAGGTCTAAATTTACATTTATAGGCATGAACCAGAGAATCCCACAATTCCCAGTAAGCTGCCTTCAAAAAGTGTTTATCAGTCTAACCATTTTTGCAGGTGAGGAAACAGGAATAGATGATTTCCCAGACCTTACTTGAGGCTTTGTCCAAGACTAGCCAGTGAGCTAGAGACAGAAATAAGATAACCCAGGACTTACTGCCTCCAGTTATGTGGTCACTGCCCCAGTCAACTGTGTTTCAAAATGAGTAAGTTTTTTGGGTGTGGAATTTGAATGTCTCAAAATCTGACATAATTTCAACAACCATGTTCTCTACCACTTCTAAGAGGCAGATGTTTCCCAGCCTTAGCAGTGAAAACATCTCCAGGTTCCCATTTACCTGTACAGTGACATTTTTCCCTGCTTCCTAGCAGGTAGAAGCAGTAACAGAGCCAAGTAAGAGCTATTGCTTGTTGAAGTAATTGAGGGCAGCAGGTACAAGAGCTCAGGAGTGTTCAAATGCTAACAAGAATGTATCAGGAATACACAGAACACATAGCAATTCACAATTCACAATGAGTGTTGAGTTCTTGTGAGTATTGTAATATATTATGGGTAACCTAATGACCTAAATTAAACAGTTCTTTCTCTGCATTTGTTAGTTCTGATGAATTATCTTTTTCCAAGAATATACTGCCTTGAAATTGAAATTCATAAATGCTGTGTGCCACAGGAGGTGGATAACTAGGATTTAGTTCCTATATAACTTCACTTTTCATTCATGATGCACTGAAGAGAGAGCACACAGAACCAGTGTATGATGTCCAGTTTCCCTTATAGCTTTGAGGCCATTTCAGCTACAAAGTTAGCAATGCCAGAATCTAATGTTTCTCAGGTTATTCAAGGCTTGGAAGTTGTGGTAACTGCAGGGAGCCATTTTCTTTCCATGATCTCTGCCCCTGGAAATGATAGATTCTCAGCAATGTGTAGCTTTTTTCTTGTGTTTTATTCATGATGGGTCTAGAATATAATTTTCATGATACAACAGTTACATAATTTTGGGGTTTTATTTTTGCTAATGCACAGATAAAGAACTTTTACATGCTGCTCTGAATTCCACCAACAGTTTATTGTGTTGTCTACCGAAAGCTTTGCATGGTTTCATTTCCTGTAAAATGGGATAGCATAATACAACTCATACACTGCAAAAGAAAATATCATGAAGTGTAATTAACTGATTGCAAATCATGAATGCTAAGTAGTATTTCCTTCCAGAATGTACAGTAATAATATTGTTATGTAATTTAGAAGGATTTCAAGAAAACTCCCAACCTTTATACATTCTGTGCCTCTTAAGAAACACCTCCTTGTTACTGTCATCACCACCTCACACTTTCTTTTTCTCCTCTTCCAGTTAGCAGTGTTTTCTATGTACTAAAATATATATGCTGGCATTAAGACCTGGGAAAAAACCCACAAACCTGATCCTTCTTATGTGGAAAATTCTAAGTGAAAGAAAGGTTTGAGAAAGAGAAGAAAATTTAATGAGCAAAGGAACCACCCAAGATCAGTTTCTCTGAATAACTGTGGAGAACAGTGAACCCAGCTTTGGTGGGGCTGTTTTTCCATTGCCCCTGTGTAGAGTGATACAGCCTCTGATGAGCCATGGGCCTTCCTGCCAAAGGCATTTTTCACTGGGTGGAAGCAAAGCAGTCAGCCACAATGCCTAAGGCAACCATTAACTCCCGCTGGCCACCAGATAGGCACTAAGCAGACAAGGAATCTGACAGGTGCAGAAGATACATGATCCTCATTAGAAACACCGAGCCTTGTGCTTCCCTTCCTCTGCCCTCTATGAAGCAGACTTCCACTTACATCCTAAAAAGAGAACTTCATTTTGAGGACTGATAATGCCTGTAATAATAGAAAAAAAAATTCTCATCTCACTTCCCAAATTTCTATGTCTGGTTCATCTTCAGTGAACTACACCTCACTCAGATTTCCCATCAACGCTGCAGCACTGCAAGGGCAAACAACCAGCTGGGCTGAGCAGCAGCTAAGAAGTACAGTGGTGTCCTGTACATAGCCCTACAATGAGAGGCATTTCACTGCTGCTGTGCTGCTGACAAGTAAGGAGAAGAAAATCGCAGGAAGTGGAAGTAACAACCAGATCTGTTCTTCTGTTGTTTTCTCTTCTGAAGTAATATATTTGAAAATATATGATTGACTCGTAGCAAGCTGAAGAAAATTCAATAGACCTACGCTCTTTTGAAATCTAAGTATCTGTCAAAACTGAAAAGCTTTGCAAAATTGGGTGGGTTTTGCAATAATTTCCTTTAGGGAAAAACACATGAAATTGCTCTGATGATGTCAAAACATCTCATTCTTACTTTTTTTTTTTTTTTTAAATGAAGTACTCAGATTTTTCATTTGGAAAAAAAATTAATTAAAATTCAGATATTAAATGTATCAACATCAAAAATTAATATTAAGGGAACCAAATATTTTGAATGTCCTGAAATTATTGCATCTTCATTATTTCACTTCAGGGAAAACTTGAAAACAGCATTATTTTTAGTCAAAATCAAGTAAATTTTGGATTTGTAATGTCTCTTGTGAAGAAGAATAACTTTTGTTCTACATAATGCTAATGTTACAAAAGGCTAAATTTTGTCAAAACCTGAAGAACAGGAGAACAGAGCAATTGTGCCTCTGAAGTTTTACCAATGGAGAATTATTCAAAAAGGTATAAAAGACCTGCTGTAACTTGTTTTCCAAGATGAAATGCACAGAGAGGAAAATAAATTTGTCTCAGTTAAGGTTTGGGGTTTTTTTTAATGAATCTGGTAACATTTTAAGGCAAACTCAGCCCAAGTTTTGTATTCCTTATTAAAACTTCTTACATGTTTATGTGAAAACAAGTTTTGCTTTGCATGCCACATTCATCCAACTGCTTTGGTTTCTAACCTCGGAGCTGAAAATTTGTTTCCATTGGGTGGAATTTAATCAAGTCGGAATGAATTCTTGTCCCTGTTTTTCCATTTGTCCCTTTGTCCTCCTCTAGTTCTCTTTTCTGCTAGTGCTATATGGTACTGGTACATTTCCCATTGCTGAGTGAGAAAACCTTCTCCTCCTACCTGCAGCCATCTGGAATGTACACTCCCATTTCTCTGCTTACTTGACTTTTGATCTTTTTCCACATGTAGCCTAAAATAAATAAATAAATAAATAAATAAATAAATAAATAAAAAGACAATATAAAACCAAACAAAAAAACCCTCCAAAACCCAACAACTTTCTGTTTTGATTTTCTCATTTTCCTCTCCATCCTGCTATTAATAGGATTTATATTTTTTCCAGCTATAAAGCCTTTTGGGATAACCTTTATGTGATAGGCATTGCAAAAATGAAGTTACATTGTGATGTGAACAATAATAGTTGAAAAGACTCATTTGCCTGCATTCTTGCTCTCAACCTCTTCCTCTATAAGCAGAGAATGGAGCACGCTTAAGGAAAACAACATTCATTTCCTTAAAAACCTCTAAGCTAATACATTGTTATGTTTGTAACTGTGGTTTCTGTGAGAGAAGAGGCAGATGGATAACAATGTGGGCACTCCTAAAGCGAGGCATTTCCAAAGCAATATCCAGATTGGAGGCTGTTTTCTGTAACAACTCTTCCTCTTTCCTCTTCCTCTTTTTGTTTGCTTCATGACAAAATGTGTGAGACTCTCCACAGCAGGAAAAAAATTAATTTTCCCACACAGTGAAATTTTACTGGTCTCAGATTTTGATTAGATATGGCTACACTATGCATTAAACATGCCTTGAAGCCCACGGTAAAAGCTAGACTTAACAGCCATCTGCATGGTGTGAACACAAAGAAATACTGAGTACTGACATTGTTTACCACAAGGACAACTGAGAGTTGTAGACAGTATGCATTGAGGTTGCACAATACAGCAAGAATCACAGCATTCAGGCAACAATATGGATATGCAAAGCCAAAACCACAATCTAAGTACACTTTTTTACAGTCTTCTCCTGGCCCAGGTCCTCAAAGTCATATTCCAGCCAGCCGTGTATGTGCCCATACTTTTCTATTCCATCTCCTCCAGAACAAAGAAAAGTGAAGAAATACAAGGGCAATAGTTTTAACTATGCCTTCATCATTTCACACAAAGAGTGGGAGTATCTCTGTGCCAGGGCTAGCTTGTTGCAGGTCACAACTTTTATGTACATGAACAGAGGAAACAACTGCAGTAGTTGTACAGTAGTACAGTAGTTATTACACTTGTATGCTGTGTCTGTGTGTAGGCCCTCCAGAAACCAGACAACTGTTCTGAAATAGATGCAAATTCTTATTCTAGAAGTCTAGCATCCAAAAATCTGTATCTTTTAATAACTTAAAAAATAACAAGATTTGCCTTTTTAAAAGCATGATCACCAACATGCTGTAACTAAATCATTCTCCAAGATCTTGTCACTAGGCAGACTAATAATCCAATATTCTTTCAGCAGTCTTCATAATAATGGACATATTTTCATCTTTCTCAGGTCGGGCAACTTATCAAAGAGAACTATGTGGCTCCATGCAGAGCTGCAAGTGAATCTTAGCAGTTTACCCTATGGTACATCATGCAGGGACTTGTGCTACATTCCTCTGGATTATGGACTTCATCAGAGTCTTTGAAATGAAGTAGCTATCAAATATATGCAGGGATCTCACAAGCAACTAAAACTGTATTGACATTGGAATAATGCACACATTTTTTTTGTTAAGTAAGAAAATGTCTTATACACATGGACATGGACATATGCACACACACATGCCATCAGAGTACATGGGGATAAGGAAATCTGCTACATTATCACCTGAGACAGAAGAGACAAGGGAAAGAGACTTCTGTGTCCCTGTTTTTCATTACATGGATAACCTTAGAGCAGTTCTTGTTAGCATTTAGAAAAAGGGAAAAATCTAGCTTCCTGCAGGGGAGCTATTATTGCTAGAATGTACTAACATTATCTTGCTTATGGGGGGGCATATTGTTTATGCAGTCTATTTATCAGTGTAGGAATATATCTACCAATATAGCAATATCTCTGCAGTAATAGCATACAAGAATAAAAGAGTTTTCATGAACAGAGAGTTCCTGCCTGTAGCATGTACATCTGAGATACTAAAGGATTATTTACCTATCATTAAGATATGGATATTTTTTTATCTAGTCCAGTTTTTCTTGCAGCAAAATCGTATTAAACTGTCTAGCTATTATATCTAACATCCATTGGGCAGCTTTTCATTCTGGGTAACATAATATAAATGAAGAAAATAAATCCACGACAATTTGTTGAGCAGGCCCTTTCCCCCTCCCTCCTCCTCCTTTTCTTGAATTAAATTTGTATAATAAAATCCAAGGGTTGTATTTCACTCACATTTGCTTCAATTAACATGCATGATGTTGTATGAAATTTTTAATGGAAGTAAAAAGCTAAACCACAATATTTTAAAACTCTTACATAGACTAAAAATGCTGCATACAGCACAATGTGCTTACATGTCACACAACAGTTAGATGGACTTTCAAATTCAGTGAGCTTCCCAACATTCCCATTTTCTCATATTTTCCCATTGTAGGATCTCTTTGAAGAGAATGTAGTGATTTACATTAAATGAGGTTTTGTCCTATAATATTGTTTTAGGAAATGCTTGCTTGTTTGAAACTATCAGGACTAAAAATAACAGAAGCATTAATAATAATAGTCATATAATGGCTGAAAACTGCAGCTAGTCAAGAGATTCTAAAGCAGGTTCTTTCTAAAAATGTTTTCCTTTTCCCCTCTCAGATAATGCATTTCCACTGAATGGAAATCTTTTTTGTATTTTTTTAGATTATTTTTTGTTTAAAATTTCCCATTTCTACTAAAATCTAAGGGCAAGGTTTTTTATACTGTCAGAAGCATTTCAAGGAAAAACTGTAAACAACAAAAAAACTCAGTTTACTAATATTTTTCAGTGGGGAGAAAAATATTTTCTGACACCATTCTGAGAGTAGATGCAAAAATTGATTTCATGAACCTATTAGCTGCATGTACAAATCATCTCATTTACATAGCCTTTCTGGTACCCCAGTTTAACGTATCCCCCACCTATCCAGGGTTGTGTATATATATAATTTACTTTTCATTCTGGTGGGTCAAAGAGGCCATGATGAAAAAAAGCCATCATACCCTCTGAAACTTGTAGTGTTTGGAAATTCAAGGCAGCAGTGTGGAGCAGAGAGAGATGAAGCAACTCTTCCCATCTTGCTACATCCAAGACATTTCCTTTTGGCGTCCTAACTCAAGCTGGCTGAAAAATTGTCCTGTGCCACACAAAGGAGTCCATCTCTATGCTTTTATGCCACTGGAGCAAGAAAAAGTTGTACCTATAGTTAAGTTACAGTCAGGGGCATCTGTTCTTTCAGGTGAAGATGGAAGAAACCATCTTGTTTGTTGAATGGATTAATCCATTAAGCCATGGGCTTTCCCAGATAGGTATTTTACATGTTGGTTCCAAGGTAATTCAAAGGACAGTGAATTTGCAAGTAATTTTGTCTGTGTCTTGTTAGGTGTTACTCTCTTTAATTCAGCCTTAAGAGTCTGAGTCGAAGAGGTTCCTCAGACTGTCCTGTTGTATTCTGGAGAAACAGTACTGGTGCACTAGGTGATACAGGGAAGAAGAATGGACCAAGCACCTCCTGAGAGACAGAAAATGAGCTCTGCACAGATCACAGGAGAAAAAAGGGACCCAAAAAAAAAAAAAATAGGGTCAAACAACCTAGGAGCTCAAATGAGTTTTTCCTTCAATTGTTGGAGTGGTCTATTTGTTCTTTATTGACCTTTCTCCATCCTAATCTCTTTTTCTTTTATAATATATTTAAGAGAATGAAGTGCTCCTAATAAGGCTGAATTGAGAACATTAGAGACTCCACTGACTTATTTAAGAGCATGTGTTAACCTAAAGGTTATCTTATCCCAAAGCTTTCCTTCCATACAGTCATGTCTTACAATTACTAAATACCACAGAAAAACTACAGCTGAGCCTTGTGTTCTATTTTTATAGATGCATAATACACATACAATGATACTATGTTTATTCATTCTGTTTATTGGTTCGAACATGATTTTTAATGTGTAACATAAAAAGAGGGTTTCAAGTTTAATTGGAGTGTCAACCTCATCATGCTCATCTTTATCTCTGGCCGCTTTTACTTCCAGACTAGCATTTTTTATAGGATATCCACACATAATAAAGCATCCAAACAACTTTTTCATGTCATCTCCAATGAATTCAGAGGATGCAACAGTTTGCACACTCCTCTGCACACATTTTATTACTCCCAATTTCATTCTACAAGGCTGAAGCAAATCATGTCATAAATATCTGTCTTGCACTCGTGAGCTTGATATACTACTTCCTTTTAAGACCCTCTCTCTACATATAACTTTAAAATCTGGTAAAAAGCATTCCATGTTCTATTTTCTCATATTGGTAAAATTTCAAAATGTTGCATGAAATCTTTTTCCCAAACTGACAGCATGTCTCAATTATAAGGCTTTTTTCTTAATAGAAAATCAGGAAATATGATTGTGCATGATGAATACATAAGGCCATGGTCAAAGCTGGTATGAAATAGGCGCTGAAATAGATGCTTCTATGCCAGCATATATCCATTGAAGTTCTAGTCCAGACAACATTGTGTGGAAAACCTTTTATACCATTTTATAAATAGTAGACCCCCCCTAACTGTGGCTATACTTAATATCAGCTATGTCAACAACCTTAGTTATGAATATACTCATGTAAGTAGTCACAGTGTTCAAACAATCCATATGTAAATGCGTGCACGACATTGTGAGGGTGTAAATTAAGTGGCATGTTAATTCTTTCAGCATTTGCTGATCATAAAACTGGAGATAACATCATTCTGAGGTGGACAAAGTTGTTCAAAATTAGGTCCACCACACTACATATCTACAAACTGTTTTCTTCTAACTTCTTCCTTCCCCAAACACCTCGTCACAATAAAGATCTAGGTACTTCATGTCAACATTTATAATTTGAAGATGAAAGCTATTGGGATATGGAAATATACTAGAAGCTTTGTAATGAGATGTTTGGTTTGCCTTTTCCTTTCTTCAGATGCTTATTTTCCAGGCATTATATAATCTACAATAGATGTGACAGTTGAATATTGATGATAGACGCGAGAGCTGCTCTGAGGAGACCATACCCATCTTGTGATCAGATTTGGCATTAGATTTGGAGATTAAAAGAGCTCTGGAATTATTTATTTTTGGTTCAATAGCTCAACATTGCTGTATATTGTTCTCATCAGGTTTTTAGCCCTAAGTAGTAGCCTGTGGTACAAACTAACATGGGACAATTTTTTCTGCTTTGGTTGTCAGAGGTCTTGTGAGATCATCTGTTTTTTCCTAAGATTCATGTCATCTTGGCCAAAACCTTATGAGAATAGTTGTTCCAGTAACATCTTTTCAATGTGAAAACCAGGATGAAAAAAAGAAGCTTTTGGCTTTGGATCTGCCTCACAACAAAACCTAACGCTTTGTTTAAATACACATATTCTGATCTGAAGTGACCTCACCATCATCCCCTTCCTTAACATTTGGCTTTTTTCTTTCTTTTCTTTTTTTTTTTCTTTCTTTTTTTTTCCTTTTTTTTTCTTTTTTTTTTTTTAAATTAAGAGCTAAATCTTACATAGGAATTAACACTTGTGACTGATTGTGTAACATAGTGTTTGACACTGTCTACAACCCAAAAGCAAATAAAGTATGTTTGCTAGTAGCTATTATTTATAATTATTTCTTACAAGAAAATAAGAAAAAGACAGGAGCAAAACCAGAAACCTGACAATAAATATTTTTGATCAGATGGCAGAAGCTAGTACCACACCACAAGAGGTACACTGATTGCAAGTTTTTCAAAAGATTACATAACATAGCTAAGAAGGCTATTCCAATGTAATTTTACTCTAAAGAAAACATTGTGGAGCAAAAGGAGAAATCAGGCCAATATATGAGTCTTTCAGCAAGAATACTTTTTTTTATTTCTGGGATTATTTTTAAATTTGGGTTTGGTTTTTTTTTTTTTTTTTTTTTTTTTTTTTTTTTTTTTTTTGTAATTGCCAACTATTTCTTACACAGGTTTTATTTTAAAATTACCTTTTGTGTACATATGTATTTAATTAGCTAGAAACATTCATTTGGTCCACAAGTTCATTATTCAGATTCCTATATAATCAACAGGGGAATCTTCATAAAACAACAAACTGAGAACAACAGTCACTTTTCCAGCCAGACTGCCTAGGATTTCTATACTGAAGATGACCATCTTGTCATTTCAGATTAATTTGGCTTCTAGGCAGTTCTGGCATGCCTTCAGTGCTGGGTCTAACACTTCTGACCACAGGCATGTGCCAGCTGACATGGAAGGTTTTATCTAAGTTAAAATCCCAGTTGCAGATTACAGCATCATGAGTGGTCACACGCTCCTTAGTGGAGGAATGGGACAAGTATTGGTGTTGGTTCTGATCTCTAATCAATTCCCAGAACTTCCCTATATTCAACAACCGCAGCTTAGGCTGTTCGGGGGGGGGAAAAAAAAAAAAAAAAAAAGGAGAAAAAAAAACCACTCAGAAAGCTTTCTGTGTCAGGAAAGTTGAAATCTCTTTTAAGCCATAATTACCAACAATCTCAGCCATTGTTCTGTAATGAGGTTGGATGGTTTAAACTACAAAGAAGAACATCTAAGATATAATACAGTGTTGCTGGGTTTTGTGTCTGTTTTTCTTTTAATTCTAGAATTTGTTTTTCTTTAGTTGATATAAATCTGAAGGCAGAGACTCAGTCTAGATAAAAAAATGCATGCAGTATGGACATATCAAAAAGAAATAATCTATACAGGTATAGATAAAAGAAGCAGGAATAATTGTATATAGTCAATGGATAAGAGAGAGAAGACAAAAGGCAAGAAAGAAGTCAAACACAAAAAAGAGAATATGAAAAGACTATTGTATTATGTTAATAGTATGTGAAATTAAAGTACTTTTAAGATTCTCAGATGTAAGATATTATGTAAGTATAAAGCTTATTTTTTTCCTCCTAAATCTTGAATTCAGTCAATGCAGTCTGAAAGTGGTTTCTAAATATGATTATATGAGACTATGGACACAATTTCTGCCAGGTAACATGAATTTCAATGTATTACTATGTTATTAAAAGCAACCAGCAGTGTGAACTTGATATATTATTAACACATTACATTAGCCTTAATAGTTAATCCAGTATTCATATTCATATTGTGGGCTCGTCTTCTAAGAAAGAGTAACAGCTTTCTAAATGCTTTTCCAGGAATAAATTTCCAGGAATAAAATTAAAACATGTTTAAGCTCTTGTAGGAAATTGTGTACAGAATTCTGAATAAGGGAGTTATTGCATTGTGTCTGGACCCTTAAGAGATTCAGCTGAGAAATAAATTATGTAAACAATGCAATATGTGTATGTGTCTACAGCTGCATATCAATATCACCTATATCTATGTATACAAATATCCCTATCCTTTTCTGTCAGTCTGGAATGTGTTATACTAGAGATGCTGAACTTTTCAAAAGAGATTCAAGATTTGTTTTTAATGTTGCTTCAGAATTCTGATGCAAAACAAAGACTGGATAAATACTTCATTACATTTTGTAAACAATCTGCTTTCTGAGAAATTATTATGGGACAACTTTTTTGTCTTTTGTATGAAGTTTGACTCTAAATGTACACGTGGGAAATCCATTTTGATGAAAGTAGTTCAGACTCGCATATCCTAAATGAAGTCCATTCAGTGCCAGCAGATACAGTGAGAGGATCCAGTTCCAATGGAGAAGTGGACAAGTGCCTGTCAAAAGCTGCAAGAACAGCCTGCTTCTGCCCCTCTGTTACGAAGAGAATTGTACTGGAGCTACACAAAGACCCCACATTCAGCTTGGCTGCAGGTTCAGGTTGGATTTCCTCTCTGCAGCTGCTCTACACTCCACTTGCACAAAGTCCAAACATCTGGGTTTAATGTGACTGGAGTGGATTTCAAGCTTAATTCTTCTCTGTCTCTCTGTGTGTGAACATGTGTGTATGTAAAGTAACCTTTATAAAATACTTAATTTCTTTCCTAAAAGTTTCAGTAGTTTTTCATCCTTGCCATTAGTTGAGGTATGGGGCACATAAGCAGTAAAAAGCCTTGTGTCCTGTCTCCTCCTTCACCTTCACAACATACTGTTATTTGAGTTGTCCAGAAAAAAAAAAAAAAAAGAAAGAAAGATTAAAGACCTAACTGAAATACTGCTAATCATCAACATTTTAAAACAAATTATTCTAATGTAGGAGTTTCAGGTGCAGAAATCCCTACTGATAACTTCTTTATTCCTCATCCCAAAAGGAAAAGAAAAAGAAAAAAAAAATGATTAGGTAGGGGAAAAAAATCATTTATGGCATCATATATATTGATTTTTGAGCTCAGTCTCTTGGCAGTGCTATGTCTTCCCCCTCCATTTATGATGTCTTATATAGATTGGATAAAATATTACATTTCATGTGGGAGAATGAAAGAGAAGAAAAAAAAAAAAAAAAAAAGAATAAATAGCTGGTTTCCTTATCATGCCTCCCAGTTTGATTATGGTAGGTTCTGGAGACCACAGGTGGAGGATACTGAATTATAGCAAATAAAACACTAAAAAATAACAAAGCTACCTGAGGGTTTGGCTGAAGTCCCTGTGCAAACTGTGATTAACTGAATACCTGCCCTGGAATGCTGGTTTGGCAAGAGGTTATACACACATGAATGAATCTGTCTGCATACTTAGACACTGCAGTTAGACTTCTTTTTCATAAAAAAAATAAGGGTGCTATTTCCAAAGTTGTTGAATATAGTTTCACTCTGTCTGTTTTTGTTTAAACTCCTCATTCTCAGAGAAAAGTGAGGTGACAGGGGTCCTATATATATAAGATATAAAGAGTGGGAAGAAGAGGAGAAGCAGCAGCCAAGGATATATTTGGCTGCATGGGGGCAGCTAGGCAGACTTTCCCCCTAAAAATCAGTCTTTCTCTAGGGAATGGAGGTAGGTCTTGGTGTAAAGTGGAGGTCTATTCATATATATTCACCTGAGCCTATATACCAGACCCAAAAAGGCTAGCACTGGAGAACTGGCTATATGTTAATGGCACTTAACAGTGAATATACTGACTATAATTATAACACATAACATAACCCAAAAAAATCTCAAAAGAAGCTAAGGGACATGAAAGTCATTGGGTTGTGAGCACCTGATTGTTTGCCTGTGTGGAAAAATAGAAACACTAACTTAAAAGATTTGTTCTGAATGCAAAAGGTGCACACACACCCTTACACTCACAGGCTCCTTTTAAAATCCTAGCTATACACTACATTTCAGGCTAATGTAAATTAATTCTGGGTGGTAGCCGATGGGCTTAGGAAGGCTAGACAATGATTATGTGTTAGTGTCTATTAGACTGATTTCCACATGATCTAAAGCTGAGGATAATTGTATGGGGCGCAGAACACTCAGAGGGGAAACGTCATTGCATACTATGAAAAAGCTTACTCTTTGAAGGTATTTCCTGGTTTTTTAGTTTAGTTTTTCATACTTTCTTTATATAGTACATATTTTACTAACAGTTTGGATCCTGCACACTAACTCTAAGTGTACAATCTAAGCTATTTTACTCTATTTACCTGCTTCCAGCAGAGAGGAGTAAAACGTATTTGAATTGGATTTTTATTTGTTTGTTTGTTTAGGGTTTGTTTTTTTTTTTGGGTGCATTTCCAGCTAGGAATAGGATAGCAAGCATATCCTGCACAGAAAACACACCATGCTCCTAGCTGCCTCTGAGATAGCTAGAAGTTTCCTCAGCCTTTGCTTATGTAGACAGGCCATGCATGAACTTGTAGTGGAGAGGGACCTCGCCCTTGATTTACGATCAAGTCATGAGCTCATCTGTGATACAGAAGAGTCCATTCTCCAAATGTTGTTGATTTTTCTCCAGGAAAGTTTTGCCGGTATATGGAGAACTCACTCCAAACAAAGAGTTTTTCCTTTCCTACATTTACTTTATTTCTGACCCTTCCCTGATTTGAATCTTTTTTTTTCTCTGAATTTCCCTGGAAATTCAAAGCATCTCATTATTTCTGCCCATGCCAGCCTGATGGTACCTGCTGCTGTGAGGGAGTGAGAGGGAACATTTCCCCAAAGCTACTTCATCAGATAACCTGATTTTTATTATTATTATTAGTGTGTGTGTATGGTAGAAACAACATCAAGTATGTTGGTTTGTTGGTTTTTTTGATCAATTGTGGGGACATTGGTTGTGTGACAGTTTAATGAGTCCAGCAGTCTGATCCCCTCAACAGTTATGTCTAAAATCAGCTGTCACTGGGGTTCATGTGACAGCTACTGGGGAATCATTTCCATCTGCATATTCCATCCAGTAACACCCCAAACCCTGTACACCGCTGAAATGTAGGGTTTTTTATTACAATATTTTCCTAAAGAATTCTACACATCCTTCAATTTATATTAGAATGAACAAAATCTCCCCATATAGGTGCATATTATCTACAGTCTCCATTTACAGTTGCACACCATATGAAATAAAACCTCGTGGAGCAATTAAATTCAGCCTTTTGGTATAAAACGTCCATTTCATTTTGTTTCTACTTATTTTGAGCAAGACTCTCCCCTCCTTCATCTGAATAGGAAAGATTGACATAAAAAAGTACTTCAAGAGCTGAACTCGTCTACTGAACACAAATACAGTGAATTTCTGTATATCTTTAAATGTTTTATATGTCCTAGTCATTTATAATTTATTGTGTTGTGAAGCTGAGCCCTTCTTTGAATGAAAATTTTACTGTCAGAGCCTGGGGTACTTTAGTTTCATGATTTAAAACTCCCAATGTGCTCGTAGCAAATAGCACTTTTTATTACAGCGTGTTTGTCCAAGAGGTCAACTTTCAGCACAGTAGGATTTCTTCCCACTGTAGAATTATTTCTGATGGCAAGACATCCCCTGTCTTAATTCATCTGGTACTGAATACAGTAGCCAACACTGTTACAGAAGCTCATTAGACTGGACCTTCCATGCACAAGAAAAGGGTGGAAGATTCACCTTTTCATATCTAAGCATCCTTGCTAGCAGATTATACAGCATGTTATATGCTGTATAATGTAACTCTTTGGTTTTAAGATTCCCATTTATAGTTTTGCTCCAGTATTTCATTTCCTCAGAGATGATGTGAAATTTAAGCTGCCTGGTGATGATGCTAAATTCATTTCTAAGACGAGTAAAAGTGACTAAAATTATGTGCATGTTTCCTGTGAAATATTGTATACCAAGCAGTTCCTAGATTAAAAGACAAGCTTGACTCTAAAGGTAATGTGATTAATTTCCCCATCCAAAACCAGCTAGATAGTTTTTATGCTTATGTTGAAACAGTATAGATGCCCTATTACACCCATTTACAGTCTCCATCCCTTTGCCGTTAGCCCCTGCTGAGCCTATTAAGTTGGTATCAAGTCAACTTGTCCCTTAGTGATAGTATACAAACTCAGAGTGCTGCAGAATTCTGCATCCGTCCTCTTACCTGTCACTTCAACCTCCTTTTACTGATGTTAAAAGAAATCTTTACTGTCAGTCATGTAACCAATTCACTTTGTTCACAGGCTGTGACAACCTTGTTGTGTTTCTCCCACCACAGAAACGGCTTCTGTGAATTAGTATTCTCAAAATTTATACTAGCTCATTAGTCTGAATAAATTTAAAAAGATGCTGTTCACATTAAAAAAAGAAAAAAAAAAAAAGAAAAAAAAAAGTAGCTTATCTTTCCTTGGATATATAATTTAGGCATCTTCAGGGAAAAAATAGCAAACAACAAACTACAAAAAAAACCAACAAAAAACAACAAAACAAACCCAAAACCAAAACCCCACAAACAAACAAAACCCACCAAAACACAAAAAAAAACCCTAAACCAACCCAAAAAACCCCAAACCAAACACCCATCCCATCTCCCAAGCATTCAATTCATGATTTCACAGCTAAAGGGTCTTTTAGAGGCTTCATTTGAGATAAAAAATTTAAAAAGGAAGTATTCGAAGTTTTTTCCAGGCTCCTTACCCATCCCCCCTATCTCCCCCCCCCCCCCCCCCCCCCCCCCCGCCCCCATTCCTCCCCCTGCTTTCTTTTGGTACAATTGAAAAATTTACTCTTCTTCTAGAAAATAAAACAGAAGTTCAAGTGCCAATCTCAGTCTTCTTTCCCACATTATCACTGGAAAAAATAAAGTAACTTTTCTGTCTCCCCATAGCAATTTTAACCCCACTCTTAAGTTCTATATGTGACTGTCACTGCACAGATCCAATGATATAAGGAAATAATTTCCCTAAAAAATTACTTAGAATTATTAAGCAAAGAAAGCCACCACTTTTGCTCTTATTTTCAAAGCCCTACCAAACAGAACACTTAATTCTCTACTTTCATGAAATTTAAAGGCATTTTCACTCATTCATGGTATGCTACAGTTAATAAATGCAAGGCAATGTTATTTATTTTTCATATCTTTGTATGGATTGAAGATTGGCTATTAGGGGACAAGGGCAGATGACAGAACACGAATCTCGTCTGCCACAGCATAGATCACATATGATCCAGTAATATACAGCCACTAAGTACCAAAAGGTTCAATGTATTGAACGCATTGCTGTTGTCCTGAAATCTGTCTAAGTTCTATTCTTAAGGAAACTCTCAGGCAGTAAGATGGTATCAGGGCACTGTTTTGAATTGTGCTGGTTTTCCAGGACATTATTATTAGGGACACACAAGGGTCAGGGAAACAGCTTTCCTGAAACAATGACATATATAATAATTAGTGTCAACAGTGTACTTTTCACAGAAGGATTTAAATGTTTTATAAAGAAATTAAACATGGAAGGAAACAATGATGACACTACGGGCATGAAAAATGAAGTAGAGAGGAGGAAGTATCTCACATTTAAATGTCTTTTTTTTTTTTTTTCTGGTGAAATTACACACATTTCACTGGAGTCCCTTCTGAGTTACCCTGGCAATATAAAAATGCAGTCTAGAATCCAGAGAGGTTAAATAATTTACCCAAGGTCACATCATTAGCACCTGATCCTCAGAGTGAAGAACAGAGGTCCTCAGAGTTTCACTTAAAAGGTGCTAATAATGACTTCACTATTAGCTGTAAAATAAAAATATAAAAATGTCTTTGCATTAACATCAGCACCTTAATACTGAAAATAAGAGAGCTTGGCCAAAGAGGTCTAATATAACTGACTACAGAGTCAGGGTGGGAAAATATAAATCAATTGGCTGAAATGATCCCTTGCTACAGACTAGAGAAGTTTGGCTATGTCTCAAGGAAATAGAGAATTACACTAGACATTAAGGGAACCAGAAATACTCTCAAGAGTTCAGGGTGGATATAACTGTGCAATGGAGCAGAACAGATTAAAAATCCCAACCTAAGGAAGCATTAATATATAAAACTGCAGGAGAAAGGCTTGATGTGATAGAAATAATGTGATGGTGCTCTAAATATGTATTTGCTATGTTTAGAGTTTTCTTCTCTTGCCTTTTCAGTTGTTTCCTCAATTCTTCCTCCAGCATGTGACAATACTATTTCTTCTTCTTTCAATAACAATGGCTCCTTCTGACACCAAGGACTCATTGTGCCAGGAGCCACAGATATCCAGCAATTCCTATCATGGCTTCATAGTGCAGTAGAGGCAGAAGAGTCATGTGGAATGCAAATGTTTTCATATTTCTAGCTTAGTTTACTTAAGCAGTCTTACAGTAAGTCCTACCCTGAAAGAGAAACAGCCAAAAACAACACAAGGTGATACCTTCTTCTGAGGGTTGCAATGCTACCACTCTGCCCTTTCTATTTTTTTTATTGCTATTGTGATTTTTTTAAGAGTAAGGCATTGCTTGCTTTCTCTAGAATACTGCATAGAAAAGTACCTGAAACTCACTGTTCAATCCATGCATTATTGTCTCCTTTTAAAAAATTAGTATAGATACGCTTTTTACCTACTCTTGACATCACACCTACTATTTTCTTTCTCCTTTGCCCTTGCTTTTCTCCCACATACTCGAGCATTTGCTTCTTCAGTTCTCAGGTGTAGTGTCCTCTTTACATGTTAGATTTCTGATCCTTTGATCTAGTCAGAATAGTTGGCATAAAATCTAACAGGGAAATTGCTGGAAATCATTGGCAACCAGCTATTTAACCACAGTTTTCCTGTCTTCTCTCATCCTAGAGCACCATTACAAGAGACAGGTAAAAAGCTATGCATGTACACACACACAGAGGCTTAATGTGAGAGTACAGACACCTATGTCTATGGATTTGAGAAGGATGATGATACTGAATTGGTTGTAACAACTGCATTTTCTCCTCTTCTTTTCATTTTTGTTTTCATTTTTTGATTGTTATTTTCCCTTTTAATTAATATAAATATAGATTATCTTTTCTTTTTTTCACTCTTTTCTATCCCATCTTTCTCTTCTGGCTAACATTCACTCTATCCATGATTGCCATCTCACAGTAAATTCTGGACATCAGCACTGCAGCTGCTTGGGAGTGGATAGGATTTGTGTCTTGCATATCAAACCAAAAGGATATACAGATTTCTTTGTTGTGGCTGCAGTCATAATGAGGCCAAAAGATTCTGGAACACACCTCTTCTTTTGAATTTGCCTTATACAGTCTCCTCTCATCTATTTATTTTCCTCCTTTTCTTCCCTTTTTTTTTTCCCCTTTTTTTTTCTCCACATTTTTTTTATCTTTTCTTTCTCTTCCCACTTTCTCTCTATATATTTCATGCCAAATTGCTGTTTCTCTGAAACACACACACACACTGATACAAAGGAAGTTTCATACAAACAACTTCCAGATGAAAACAGAGCCAATTTCCCTGGTAACTACCAAAAGCAAGTAAAAATGACAAACAGACTGACTGCAATGGATTGATACTGATTTACAGATAAAAAATGGGTAAAGTGCATCCAAATGAACTTTCTCCCAGGACTAAAGCAGAGGCAGACTGTCTCTGTCAGCATTCCTATACAATTAAACTAACCCTCCTCATGACACCTCACCTCCCCCTTTCTAGCTCTATTTTCTGTCTTCTGTTTAAATAAAGTTATCTGTTACAAAGTGTTGCTTGCCATCTTAACCCAGGCACAGAACACAACTTTGAGGACACAAGTGGCTTATGCTTTATCATGCAGTAGGGGTCAGTTTTCCATGCATTTTGTAGTTACTCAGCTCTGCACACCTGCACATCCCCTTTTACATCTCTGTGTCTGCCAGGTATCCTCAGGGGCTTTGAAAAATCATCTTCCTTCTACTTATAGCTACTTATTGAAATTTTGAATGAATGGGGTTTGTAGGGCAGTGCTCCTTCTTAAATCTGCTACTTTAGTCAATTCATTCCTGAGCTAAGCAGAGTAATAATTAGAAGCATCAGCATGTCCTAACCCAGCTAGTCTGCCAGAAGAAAAAAAAGGAGGACTGTAAGAGATCCCCACAAATTAAGGATAAAGTTACAAAACCTGCTATTACAAGTTTCAAAACTTGGACACAATAGGAAAGGGAGGGGTTAATTACAGTAGCGTTCAGTTGCTTGTAGCACATTACAACATGATTTAGTGAAGCAATATATTTGTACCATGAAAAATAATATTGAAGAGCCATTTACATGATCTCAGCAGATAAGGAGAGGTCTATGTTAGCATGACTATATTACTTCTGTTTCCAGAGAGAACTAATACTTCCTGGGCAGTCAGAGCACTGCCACTGTCTCCAGTCCATGGCAGAGGCTGTTTCTGTGCTCTCCTACAGTAAACAGCCTCCACGGCCACCTCACTTCTGCAATTCTCAAAGCCAGTGCTGGGCTAAGCCCAAATTGTTCTTCTAAGCAAAAACAGTAGGGAAGCTCTGCATTTGAATACACTTTCCTGAGTGCCACCTTACTTTTTAGTCTGATCTGACAAACAAGTCTGGAGCCCTCAATATAGGAAGGACATGGACCTGATGAAGCGGGTCCAGAGCAGGGCCATGAACATGAGCGGGCGGTTGGAGCACCTCTGCTACGAGGACAGGATGAGGGAGCTGGAATTTTTCAGCCTGGAGAAAACAAGGCTTTGGGGAGACCTAATAGCAGCCTTCCAGTACCTGAGTGGGGCCTACAGGACAAATGGAGAGAGACTGTTTACAAAGGCCTGCAGTGAGAGAGTGAGGGTCAATGGCTTCAAACTAGAGAAGAGCAGATTTAGACTGAATGTTAGGAACAAGTTCTTTACTATGAGGGTAGTGGAACACTGGAACAAGTTGCCCAGGGAGGTGGTTGAGGCCCGTTCCCTGGAGATGTTCAAAGGTGAGGCTCGACAAAGTCCTGGGCACCCTGGTCTAGTGGAGGATGGGATGACCTTTGGAAGTCCCTTCCAGCCCAGCCCATTCCATAATTCTATGATACTCCAGCTGCAGCTTTTATTTTTAACACGCAGTCACGGAACTGAAGATGAGTAGAGCACAGAATCCTCCTTACAGTGTTTCCCATGGCCCAATGAGGAGCAAAACCTGGGGAGCATATTTTAAGATTCATTCCAGGAGTCACCTCATTCAGACAAGTTGTACTGTGTTGATATACAACCACAAAGTGACTGCTTGTTCAAAGTCACCCAAGAAGATCTGGCAAGATAAAAAATTGAACTAAAACCTCCAAGTTCTGTGTTAAATTCTGTAAGCATTAGACATTTCTTTCTCCTTTACTTTAGCCACATTATCGAGATAGCATGGTTGATAGAAAGGCAAAAGCTTACTACTTTTAGCAATTGGACATTTTATTTGAGCTTTTGAGTTGTCACAAAGTCCACGGAAATTTAGATGCAATCTTCATAAAACTGAATGGAGCCCTAAATATGGATTTAATTTAAGTACCGCAAGTTCATGGGTTTTCTAGTTCTACTAAATCAGGCTACACTGAGTAACAGCAACCACAGGACAGTTAGATTTTGTATCATAATAGTAGGCAATTTGTCTGGATTATGGGTGACCACCAAAGCCACTCTATCACTCCTTTCTTCAACTGGACGTGGGAGAGAAAATATAATGCAAGGCTCTTGACTGAGATAAAAACAGTGAGAGAACACTCACCAATTACTGTCACGGGCAAAACAAACTCAGCTTAGGGAAATTAGTTCAATTTGTTACTGATTAAATCAGAGACAGAATAAGAAATAAAATAAAATCTTAAAACACACTTTCCCTGCACCCCTCCCTTCTTCCCAGGGTTATGTTTACTTCAGATTTTTCTACCTCCCCTCCCACAGCAGAGCAGGGTAATGGGCAGCACAGGTTGCAGTCCATTAATTAAGTGCCTCTGCCACTACTTCCTCCTCAGCAGGAAGGTTCCTCAAACTGTCCATGGGCTGCAGGGAGATATCTGCTCTGACACCTGGATCATCTTCTCCAAATCTTGATGTCTTCAGACTTGTTTCACATGTACATACTCCTTTCTTTAGCTGCAATAGCTGTTTTGCAAAGGTTCTTTCTCCCCTTAAATATGTTATCACAGAGATGCAACCACCATCACTGATGGGCTCAGGCCTGGCCAATGGCAAGTCTGTCTTGGAGTCAGGTGGCATTGGCTCTATTTGACATGGGGTAGACTTTTAGGAGCCTCTCACATAAACCCTCACTGTAGTCCCATGCTACTAAAATCTTACCATACAAACCCAATACACAATTCCACCAGGAGTAACAAAGTGACAAACTTTAAAAAGGGCAGATTTTAAAACTATGAGGAAAGTTGTTAACAGCAGGCTGAAGGGCAAAGTAAAAAACTTTAAAACCACAGAAACAGCCTGGAGGCTATTCAAGAACATTGTGTTAGAGGCACAGATGGTTTGTGTATCATTGAGAACAAAAACAAAGTATAATGGTGAGAATAAAACTATGGTTAAGCAGAGAAGTACAGGGCTTTATCGAGGCTGAAAAGGCATCCTTTAAAAGCAGAAATGCTTCCTGAACCACCTAACCAGATCAAGACATCACTTATGTTCATGAAATGCAGCAGTGATAAGAGAAGTAAGGAAGTGGTCAGCTAAAGGTAACAAGGATCTGGTGAGTAAAGACACAGACATATGTACTTCCATCCTGTGACTGTGGCACATTAAAGTTTGCAACAGAAAGGTCTCATTATCCTCTTGAGATTCCCCTGAATTCCCACTGCTTTTACTATTTTTTTTTTTTGTTTTAGAAAATGGCTTACTATCCAATCAGAGAAAAGAAATTAGACAGAAAACAGAACAACATATCCTGCGAAGATGCTGGTGTAGCCTCAAGCTTCTTGCCCTGGATATTTCAAGTCTCCATCTTCCACTACAGGCAGGTTCCCTTTAGATGCTTATATTTCACTTGCCAGAGAGCAGGTTCTTGTGCTCTAATGTATTCTCAGAGGTCCAAATTCCCCCAGTAACAAACATTTTGGAACAAATCCCACTCTGATATACTGAATCAATTGTGTGCTAAGAAAAGTCCCAATCATATGTTCCAAAACAAGTGTTATTTGAATCTGTTTTATGCAAGAGCTAAATAGCAAAAGAACAATAAAATATACACTTTGGTACAATAGTTTTGGGGTTTTTTTCAACATGGAAAACAATAAAGGATATTTCCTCTATCATGTGACTAAGAGAAATGGAAGATACAAAAGCATGATACTATGCATTAAATTGAGACATTCAAGTTGTTGATTTCTCAATGTAGTAACTTAGGCATTATGAGATATAATGATAATTCACTAAGACTCTGAAGTAAACACAGCAGAACAAAAAATCTGTGGCCAGCAGTGCTTGTTCAGAACCAAATCTAAGAAAAGAAAGTTTAATTTGTAGGCATTTTAGCAATTTGGTTTAATGATTTCATAGATCCATGGAATGGTTTGGATTGGAAGGGACCTTAAAGATCATCTAGTTCTCAACCCCTCTGCCATGGTCAGGGACACCTTCCACTAAACCAGGATGCACAAGAAATGGCTTGTTAGAAATTGGCTAGAGATCAGAGAAAAATAAGTGTACAAAACATCATCTAAACAAAGGAGATCTGAAGCAACTTTTATCCCTCTAAATCTCTGCCATGAGATGACAGAAAAAGAAGGAATAAGGGAGAAAAATATTATTTTGTAATCATCGCACAAAACACCTCCTGAGTGTGTGTTTGTCCTTTCCCAGGACAGTTTTTGAGAGAATATGTTGACTACTCCCCGCTGCTTCAATCAACAGAGTGTCTTCTAGAGAGGTGGGGACAGTATCCAGGACAGTGCATGCATTGTGGGTAGAAAAGAGGGAAATGGAGAAAGAGGTAGGGATCGGCTAAGAAGGGGCTTTAAGAAAGGTTTGGTTTATATGGGCAAAGTTTGGATAAACTTTTAACACTGCTGACCTCCAAAACCCCTGTGTACTTCATAAATCATCCTGTACACAAATGAGAACTTTTGGAACATCTGGTGCCTTCCTGAAGATCTCCAGTGTATAGGAACTTCAGCCTTTAATTTCAAATCACTGTGAACTTTAGAACAAAAGTTGAGACTGAGAATCTGCGTCACTCACAAAAAAGAGAAATTTTACATCTCCAGTCCTTAGCAAAGGATCTTTTGGGGTTTTGTTTTTTGTTTTCCTAGTTTAAAGGCAAAACTGTGTGCCACTAATCAGCCATGGCACATGCACACACATACCCTATTATATGTGAATACTTCTCTAATGCTACTTTATAAGAACCTTGAACACTTCAGTTTGATTAACACTTTGATAAGACATACATTTTCCTTGAAGAAAGCAAGGCCATGGGGATTTGTTAAAAAATTCAGAAAAGAAAGATACTGTGAAAAGATTTAATTCAGTTACAGTAAGTAATACATTCTACTAATGTAATATGGACATACAAAAAATGTTAGGCCCATTGAGAAATTAGGGCAATTTTGTTTGATCCTTCATGAATGTATATAATTGCATTTATGTATGTGTCTGTATGTATATCTATATTTATGAAAATATTGTTATGCATGTCCCTGTGTATGAATACATTTAAAAACCAGACCTGTGACCATAAATCAGCTGAACAGAAACACTGTATAGTGGACTACTGTACATCTTTATTTAAAATACATAAGATGCCAAGACAGAAAAATATGAAAAAAGAAATACATATTGTTTTTAAAGCTGAAGCATCAATATGGTTGTAATTTTAATGTTTCTTGCTGGAAAAAGGTCATCTTTGGCGAGGTCGGGTTTTTCTTAAGGTCATTTCACATTGAGATATCTGCCTGCTTTTGACATTTCATCTAGAAGAGGCACAACTATTCTGACACATGAAATGGGTTCTTTACAAACCCAATGGCTATTTCTATCAACATCTGTTATTCTTACACAAAAGGGGAATATGCATTGATTGCAAACAAGGCTTCGCATTTTTTGAGACTATTTATATATATATATATATATAGTATTTAAAGGAAAAGCAATGTCTATCTGAAATAGAAATAGAAGAAAACACTGATCTATAAAAGGCTGAAAATATATAATCTCATGGATGGCATGCTTTACTCAGAATTAAATAAATTTAAAGATGTTAATTGTTGGAAAATTGTCACACTGTTTTCTGTAAAGCAGCAGGACAGTGACATTTTCTAAGCATTTGTGTAATTACTTTGTGATTTCGGCACAGAAAAAAAACACAATAATTTTTTTTCTTTACATTTTATGTGATATTTTTAATTGCATATTCATTTTCTCAATTTGGTTTCCCTCTAGCTCTGAGCAAGATAGAAAAATTCTGTTGCCAAATAAATCCCCCACCTTGCACCTCCATATTTTCAACCCCCAGAATCATTAAATGTTTGTGGCATATGTAATTAAAATAAAGCCTGTCCAAGTAATTCAGACTCACTGGGACAATTTTGTTTTTCTGTAAGACAATACAGAATTCCAGTGGCTGCATCCTGGTCTAATTCAGGAGTGTTTCACAGGATTCCTTTCCTGAGGGACTGCACAGGCAAGACAGCTTCATTCTTACTCCTTATCTGCATGTAGCTGAGTTAAGCAACAGAAAATCCAAAGCAGAAGCATTTCGTTGATCATTCAGTAGTCAGGATTTGCTAGCCAAGTGTTGTGACCAGTCACATGGTGTTATATCTGTTCCCATACTGATGGTCTGTTCTTTATGAGCTATTGCTTTCACCCATTTTATCAGAAAACAGGTTTTGTTTTCTGATTATATTAATTTGGCAAATGCTTAAAACTGCCGTTTGTGGATATTAGTAGGAACATAGCTTTGCTCACATAATTATTTGAGAACAGTGAATAGCAAAGGACATGAACAGGATGAATGTAAATCCTGTCCTCCAAACTAGCAAGCTGCAAGTGATCAAATTTTGTACTTTCCACTGGCTGATTAATCTTGCACTAATAAACTCTGTGTGTTTGGAGTCAATGTACTTCGTTACTTTCTAAACGTGTCATATTTTTACTTATCTGCACTATGAGGACATGTGGCAGGCATTCACTAAGAACTACAGGTGCTGCTTTTCTGGACTGGAGCCATATGTCCATGGGGCATTGAAGAGGTTAACATCCAGGTGTTGGAGCTATACTGTTGGAACATGTTCTGTGTTGCTTCCAGACTTTGGCCTCAAATAAACACCTTTAATACACTTTATTAAAGTGCCATTATTAGATTTATATAATATACCGGGATCCAGAAAATCAGTTCTGTGGATGACTGAAAAATACTTAATCAGCTTTTGATGACTTCACAGGACAGCAAGGGAGTAAGTTCCTATTATTCACTAATCATTTCTGCTTGAGAATATGACTTGAATGTTCTCAGTTTGTGAATTGATGGAAAGTGCAAACACTCTCATGTTCTGCAGTGTTGCTTTTGATTAGAAAATAATGCTTGGGGTCTGAATATGCTGAAGCAATGTTAAGGAAACATCAAAGTATCCTTAACTCTGCCATTTTGGGCCTAGGGCATTGCAGTTATCATATGAAATGTGTGGCCTTTTCTTAAATGGTTCCACAAGAGTAGCAACTGCTGCATAATGGTACAAATAAAAATACCACTAGCACAAGCAGCAGCTTTGATAGTTGTGCTTATTCCCATACAAAGCCTGAAATGGCAAAACTGATGGTTTTCCAGCATCCAGTGCCATCATCAGTACACTGTGGTGGGCCAAAGAAGTAAAGCAGCACAAAAATTAGCAGTTTGGATTCTCCTAATGTGTATACAAGCATAAATTACAGGTATTTCTACTTAGAGAGTGATACATCTAGAATTTAAAATAAGTATAAGCAACATAACAGTATGGTCTGTAATGGAAAAGCAAAGTAAAATCCTTGCACTACAATGATATCACATAGGACAGAATGAAGCTACTCTCATCCATCAGACTGTAGCTACACATAGATAAAAGGGGATCTTGGAGAATTGTCAGTTGATATCTAATGACTGGCCTTACAAAAATGGTGAGTCTTTATTATGCTGGTAGGCAACCTAAAGAGCACTAAAGGAAAGTTGTGCAACAGGGGCTTACACAAGTCTCATTTAATGGGAACTAGAAACTACTTGACACTAGAACAGGCCAAGCTTTCTGCAGAGCTAGTTTCATATCTCCTCCATATCAGTTTACACAATTGCCTCTTCTGGCAATAGTCTCTACAGTTTCTGTACTGGAAGCAACTTAAGGGGTCTCAGCCTTCTTTGCACTATAATAGGATCAGATTGAATTAAGAATGTCTGCCCCATCTGAGAAACCCATCTTAATTTTTGCAAGGATGAGCCCACTAATATCTTGCATATTTTTAAGGAGAAATAAAGATCATGCAACATACATGGATGTCATTTGCTTCCCAAATACATTTCACTGGGCAGAAGATGCACATACAAGTTCATTACTGAGGCAGCTGAACTCACTTTGAAGGGCAATGAGCCCAGTGCTACTTGCTTGTCTTTATTCTCCTGTCCAAACCAGTTAAGACCAAAATGTGAGGAAACAAGGGAAAAGGGTATGTATCTACTTGCATTGATTTGAATAGCAGGATGATAGTTATCTTCAGTCACTGAGGTGGGTGGGAGCCTGACACTGAAAGAATTTGAGGAGGAAGTGCTGAGTGAGAAAGTCACTGCCTAAGAGAAGGTCTGCTTACTCTGCACACGGAAAATATGCACTCTGTAGGTGGGTATTTAGTAGACTGAGGTAGATGAAGGAATATGCAGGAAGAGAATAATTGTAGAAAGATTACATGGAGGAGAGGAAAGAGATGTGTCTGAAGTGACTGAATTTCTCCTAGGAAAGGAGCATGGTTATTTCTGCCATTGCTGATGTGACTGCATATTGACCTGTGTCTTGCTAGGACACCACACTGGGGTTTTAAGCTTTCCTTTTCCCTGTGGCCTCCTACTGAAAAGAAGGAACAAAGGAATCATTCTGAATATCTTTCTCATCAGAAGACAGTGATTCAGATTTCTTCTTCCATTTTCATCCTTTGTTGATTGAGTTGTCAAGCACCCAACCTTGGCAATAGAAGCTGAAATGAGCAATGTCTTCATAGCTTTGCCATGCTGTGTCAGTACTGAATAACTGAGCCTTATTGACTGCATGCTGGGTCCGACATTCAGCTGAGTTCCTTTGGAATTTATATCACTACTTTTATCTGACACTCAGAAAGGCCTCACCCACGATGAATTGTAAACTATTGAATTCTGTTTTTTCTAGAGACATCTGGAAAAGTTCTGTCTACAGCTACAAGTATATGTGACAAACTGAGGCAGTTCTCAAAGACTATGGCCTACAAATTGCGCTGTGTCATAATTCCTTACTTACTGGACATGAAAACTTGTAGCACAATCCAGCACCGTTGCTCTGCTATAAACACTTATTGATACTCTGGCTGAAGCAAATAGTAGTAAAAATATTTTGGTATCCAAGGGCCCAAGTCATGCTGCAAAACCAGTATATACATTACTAGTTCTAGTTCCAGCAAGGGACAACAGAAAGCCATTGTCATCTTCAACTTACATGCAGGACACTGATATACAAACCCAATTTACTCAGAGGTAAATCCTAGATCCACTGCATTGCCTAGTACAGTGCTGTTTTATGGGCCAATTTTGTCCTTTATCAGCTTCTCACAAACGGATAAAATTGATAAGAATTTTAGTCTTTTTAGCCTGAATGGAGTTAATTTTTATGATTTCTCAGTTACTGATGCCTCAATTCACTGAGACAATGTTATACAACAGGAAAATATCAACAATCCTTCGATTCATTTTGCATGGTGGGGAAAAAAAGGCTAGGAGAGGAGAGAGGAAGGAATCCCATATCACTTGGCTTTCATCCATCTTAGATGCTTGTGGGTCTGATGTCTTCAGTATGTTTCCTATCAAAGCTGTTTGATATTGTTTATTATGAAAGTGTATTTCCACTACTGCTTGAAAAAAACAACAACCCAGGGCTGTTTTATGAAACAACACAAAATATCTTTACATCAAGTATTCAGATAATCTCATAGTTTTGAAGTCATTCTACTATGGAGACACACTGTAGGGCCATAGATACCTAATTTTTGCCGTCCTTCTAGCCCTCTATTTTTTCACATTCCCTATGAATATATTAATCATACACTTGAGGGCACACAGGTTTTACATATAATTTTACCTAGACAACATTTTACTAAATTATGAAAATCTAGCTTCTTTTAGGGAAAACAGACACTATGTATTATACTGCTTAGGTCAATCACCTCTTCTTCATTAATGTATTCCAGTTGTTGCTCCTACTAATGTATATACATTTCTATGTCTTTCATTACAGCTATGAGAGAGCACTGTAACAGCCCACCTCTGGCATCTCATCTTCAATCAGAAGAGGCATGACTATTCTCAAGAGTCTCCGGCTCCACATTGTTAACATTCTGTCCCTGCCTATCTACACCTAACCTTACCTCATTTCTTGTTTATGTGAAGAAAACTTTCACCTTTCCATAATTTTTCAAAAGAGGAAGAAAAATAAGAAAAAAACCTCTACCATATTGCTGATTTTTAACTCAAAAGAAGAAAGTACAACTGTATTTTTAGAAGCCACTTTTAAAGCTATTAAAATATTTTGTATGAATTAAGCCAAACTATCCTTTAGAATAAACTTTCTGGGTCAGCAGAGATGTAATACTTTACAGAAGGAAAGATCATGAACACCTACAATCAGTTTGTATGCTGTCTACTTGAAGGCTTGTTTTTTTTCCCCCTGAATCTATGCTTATATAGGATAATCCTAAATTGTGGGTATGAGGAAGAACAATGAATAATGACCATGACCGTTTATTGTTATTTATTATTATCAGCATTATTTATTTTCACCCAGCTACACATCCTGCGTGAGTGAAAGAAAATGTACAAATTTCTTGCTAAACTGCAGTTATGCTTTATTCAAAATGTTATTCACAGGTCATTGATAAACAGTGTGAAAATTCAACATGGACATATGACTAATCCCCAAAATCTTAAAACAGACAAAATTATGTGTTTAATCTCATCATCTCATCACAAACACAAAACTATGTCATGTCTATTTAAGAATTTGCCTTTGCCTTTAATGCATCCTTTTGGTCAGTCTTTTAGACTGCAGACTTCTGAAAGCTACTGTGACAAAGTTTCTATATGTCCTATTGTTGAAAGAAATATATATCTGCCACAATTTTAAGAAAAAGCACTAATTTCCAATTGTTACAGAATATATTTTCTGCATAGCATGCCATCATGCCTAATGGTCATTAATTTCCTCAAGCTTTCTTTTAAAATTCATAGAGGTAACCCCTACTGAAATATATGGTGGAGAAGGGCTTGAAGATTTTTCCAGATTTTATTTTCCCCGAAATGAAGGTATAATAAAATTGTTTGTGTTTTCCAATAACTCTGCGTGTGCTCACAGAAACAATGCAAAACACTATGCTTTCCTCAAAAGCTTTTTGAAAGGTTTTTAAAGTATTTTCTGTTGGGTCAGAAGACAAGTCCCATGACAAGAGGTCCAGACTCTTCCACCTCATATTGGATATATTTTCATTATGGGTGTAAGACAGGCATCTTTATGCTTGGTTGGATGGATTTTACCTCTGTTAAATCCCTTGAATTTTGTGGCCAAAGGCTTGTTGATTATTTTTGCTAGCAATTATGACTTATTTGTTGGTTTTGCATCATGAAAACAAAAAGTAATTCTTAAATTAATTCTTGCTATTTTTAACATATTGTACTGTATTCATGCCATTATCAGTGAACTGCATAAATTGTGCTAGTGAATCTACATATATAAGTTTCAGCTCTAAAGTAGGATATTGTTGTTCTATAACTAGGTTTGGATTTTGTGGGCCTTTTATCAAGGAAAATTGAGTGCATTCCATAAATAATTCATACTACTATTTTGATTGTAGTACCCTAACTTTTTACACTGAAAAAAATTATTTGGAGAGAACAGTTACATGAGAAATATTGCTATTTCTTTATTTTTTATCACATCAAAAAATCTCTGATAAAGGCTACTTGCTTTCTTGCACACTTCCTGAGTGGTCCTCCTTCTTCATTTTACAAGGTGTGTGCTTGATTTCCTGTACAGAAGTAGTTGAAATATGCATATAATCTTTCCCTTTCTTGTTTTCCCTCTGTTAATGAAACAATGTACAACAGAATTACAGGAAGCAAAATATTTTCTCAAACTTTCTTTACCAAGATGAAACTAGGGTTAAGAGTATTTCTTCAGAGCAAATGTATGATGTACAGAAATATCTTTTTCAGTAGGGGCAAACACAGAATCTTCTTGTTAGATACAGGATGTATTTAGACAGTTTCAGGCCAAAATGTCTGATATGAACTAATATTATTCTTCTTGAGTAAATGGATTTGTAGAGATATTGGATGTGAACCATGAAATGTGTTGGGGGGGTGGGGAGGGGAGTTGTTGTTTTTATTTTGTTTTATTTTTATCACATTTGTTTCCTTCCTCTGTAAAGGTTAAATTCCTGTATTTATTTCTGTATGTTAGAAATTATTAGTCAGCTGTACAGGCCTGACTATTTCCAGGGAAAGGGGAATGCTACAATAAATATTACAGAAAAATAATTCCTGGGAGCAGTGCTAGACATTCAGATTATAGAACCCTGCAAGAGTCAATGTCAGAAAAAGGACTGCATTAAAATTAAGACAAAAAACTACAGTCATTATTGTAAGTTCAATAAAATGTTCAAGATAACTGAAATTTTTGCCATTGCTAATGGTACTTTTCTCTCTATTTGTGGAGAAGAGGAGGATCAGGGGTGACCTCATTGCTCTCTACAACTACCTGAAAGGTGGTTGTAGCCAGGAAGGGGTTGGTCACTTCTCTCTAGCAACCAGCACCAGAACAAGGGGACACAGTCTCAAGCTGCACCAAGGGAAGTTTAGGCTCAAGGTGAGGAGAAAGTTCTTCACCAAGAGAGTCATTCGTCATTGGAATGTGCTGCCCAGGGAGGTGGTAGAGTCACCATCCCTGGAGGTGTTCAAGAGGGGATTGGACGTGGCACTTGGTGCCATGGTCTAGTCATGAGGTCTATGGTGACAGGTTGGACTCAATGATCTCCGAGGTCTCTTCCAACCTTAGTGATACTGTGATAAAAATGGATAAAAATTCAAATAAAATCCATTGGAAAAAACGAGGAAGGAAAAACAATCATAAGAAAAATGAGACAGAAGTCTGTTAAGGATCAAGCAAGCAGAAGACAAACTGACTCAGATAACCAATGAACTTGGAATTCAAAACATTTATTTTCCTATTATTTCTTTGCTGAAAAGTAGATAACATGAAAAGTTTTACAAAGCTGTTAGGATATGATTGAAAATGCAAGTTAGAAATTTTGAGTAAGCTGTAATAATTAGTGTATTTTAGGTATTAAACTACATACATTATTGTCATTATTAGTTTCAACAGATATGCAGAGCAGAATATTGTTAATTTGCATTTATTGCCTTTTATTCAATAAATTGTACAGTTCTCCATTGCTTATAAAGTTCAGTACATGAGCAGCAGTGACATAAATAGTCAGCTTCTGTTCCATTGGTTCTGGACCCAGGTATTCTAGCCTGAGTTGCCAGAGATCAGCAATATTAGGCAGTTCAGGAAAAATCCAAAAGATATGACAATAATTTGACCCCATTAGTTGGCATTTGCCTACTTTAGCAGGAGATGCATCTTCAGATGCTTCTTTGTGTTCAGACAGCACCACTGACCACTGTTTCATAACTTTCTTCTTGACAGCACTTTACAGTCATTCTTCCCAGATATTGACTGTGCCATCATCAACCATACATATGTCATTTTCAGACAGGATTATTCTATCTCATGCTTCATGAAATTATACATATATATATATACACATTTATATATATATTTCTATATGTATCAGGAAATGAAGTGCAGAATATACTTGTCAACTTCATTTTGAAGTCATTTTCCTTCAGAGAATGAATTCCATTCTAGGGACTGTTTGACATTAGTTATGGAAAATCACAATACTTATTGTGAATAAACCTGTAAGGGAGCATAGCTTTTTAATTTATCTTGACATTATTTCTGGAGGGTTTTGTTAGATCTGTTTCACAATTTTATTTCCAGGTACTCTCAGAAGAGTTTAAGCAAACAAATTTCAATCTGTCAATTGCTTGTGAACTATTCACACTTACTATTGGCTAATTATTGCTTCTAAACTGTGATTGCCACTTTAATCATATAATGCTGCTTTTTCTCCTTCAAGTCTGTGGAAGGACCACTTCTGAAAATGAAGGCACTCATTAAAGTGCTTAACATGAATAAAGAAGATAACTTAGAGCATCATTTTGGAAAATTTAGTGTGTGGATTTTCTTAAAAGCCATGAAGCAGATTTCATTCAAGGCACAGCTGGGATAGGACAATGCATTCAAATATGATGTATTGAACTTATACAGAATAAATTATTAAATATTCATAAAAGTCCTCAACTTTGTCTCCTCTATTACTACCTTGCTTTGAAAGTACTTACTTTTCCATTTCCTTAGCCAACCTGTAATCACTAGTATGGCTGCATGTATGACAGACAGGCAGTGCTTGTAAGTAAGCCACTGGAGTTATCAGCTCTAACTTGTTTTTCCTTCTGTTAGCACTGACTATGCACTGAAAAGATATTTGATTGATAGTAGAATAGAAGACATTTGAAGAACAAAAATTAAACTGAATTCATGCCAGTGTGGAGGGAAGCTACCTCATTAATGAAATAACAAGTAAAATTAGCTAACAGCTCAGTTATTAGTAGAAAAGGGCAAAAAAATCTTCCAAGGAATTAATACTCTTCCTTCAAATGATTAAAGGAACAACAAAAGGGTTTGTATTTTAAATGTATATAGTAGTTACGTACCTGACACCTGACACAAGGCAGAAGTAAATTTACAGAACATTGTGTCAGCTTTACCTGATTTTTTTTTGCCCCTCCCCCAGTCTTATTTGAAGTAATTTCTGCTAATTGATAATTAATACTTTTACTGTTGTTCAAAGCAGATACTAGTGTATCAACACTTCCAGTTTGATACAAAAAGTAATATTTTGTTACTAGCATAAATAATGCATAAAATTGATACTAAAAAATGTGTTTGCAATACAAATCTCACATTTCATTTGTTATTGTCTCCTTATGAAATTCTACATCCTTTCTCTCCTTCTAAATCCAGAAAGATTTGTAATAAAAAAGTCAATATAGTAAATATATTAACATTTAAACATAATTAGACATTAAAATGAGCATTGAAGGATTACACAAAACATGTGAGTTCAAGCAGTGCCATGAATTTTGCCTCTTTGTTTGTAGTAAACTTCAGTAAAATTTAAATTTGCCAAGAAAAACCAACTAAATCCAAGATCTTATTTTTGTCTGTACATTAAATTCAAAGAAAAATACAGCTTTGCTGTGTGAACATAGGGCAAAGATGTGTTACGTGAATGTTGCTTCCCACAGCACATTGCTGAAAAATTACCTCACAGCTTCTCTGTGATCTTATTCTTTCCCTTATACCCACTTTCTTTCAAGGCTTAATGAAATCAGTCATACATCACTATAATCAAAGCAAAAGGTATATAACAAAATCGTTTACATAACAACCTTATTCCAGGATTTCAGTGATGAACAACTTTCAGAGTGTTGAATGGAGAGAGAAGATCTACTGACTCATGATTTCAGGATTTGTTATTATCTACAACTTTGTTTTGATATCCTTTTAGCAAGGAGAAACCTTTCATTATAGGGATAAGCTTGAGATTAACTAACATCTTGTAATGAAGCGGAGTGATTTAAATATCCATTACTACAGCTATGCAATAGAGATGTAATGGGGGTTATGCTGAGAAACTGCAGTCCCAATGCAGCCCATCCTATCTCATGAGACTGAGGGGCAGCTCAAGCCACACAAATTGCAGCTGCACTCTTATAGCCAGTGGAGTAGTCACTTTTGTCCCCGACTAAAGCACCTCTGTCCTTGGTATCTTAAGACAGTTAGTAACCTCCTTCTTGGTAAGAATTGCCATACAGCAGGAATCTCATTCAAATGCTGAGAACAGAATCTGTGTCACACTAAGAAAAGTTCTGAAGAAACATTATAAGCTCTTGGCATGAAACTTTTTTTGAATAACCTACTGCATTCTGCATTCTCAATGGTTTCCATGTAGTCTCAAGCTGCAGGAATGGAGAGGAAATTCCAGAGTCAAAATAATGGGCAACCATGACAAGATCTACTCTGAAGGAAGTTTTTCAAGTACTGACAAGGAAAGAGAAAAGAAGTTGCTTATTTACCCCATTGCCTCAGCATTCTGAAGAATTTGAGAACTAAAGTAACTTGTCAGTTCTCTGTACAAATGGACACCAGGATTTCTGGACAAGGCATGTCAGCCTAACCTTGAACAATTATTCTGGTTGTTTGTCCCTGTACTCTCCTTCCACCATCTCAGTCTGGTAAAAAATATATTGGTCTGAGCATGAATATGCCTGAGCATCAGTGTCACATAGACATGGTGTTATCCGTGCTGCAGCCATATCAAAAGAGACTTGATAGAAACTGAGTCAGACAACATCAATATACAAAATACAAATAAGCCTCATCTGAGTCTTACTGAAGAACTGTATTGGACCACATGGGCTTTTTAGATTATGAAACATTATGTACCTGCCATGCAGAAATGGAAAGAAATGGCCTGATTGTTTTTGTTTCTCCTAATATCAGAATAAAAATTATAGCTTGATTTCAGAAGAACAATATACCTCACCACAGTGTACAAACAAAATTGACACTAAGTAGTAATGCAAAATTCAGTAATCTATTTTTGCTAAGTTTTGACACATGTCTGACTAGGATAGCACTATCTTCTCTGAACTGCAATGGAAATTAATTTGGCTCATATTCTTTAGGAGCCACTGGACAACTATCACAGGTTTATGAGAAACATTCTGTATCTTGATGCATAGTAGGTACAAACAGTTGCTAAAGGATTGTAACTGGTTAATTTGGGCGGGTGTTTCCCACAAAATACCTCATACTGCTCTTCAACCTGCTGAAATATGAAGTGCCAACTGGCATAACACTGTGAAATGCTGCTGCTATTATGAGTCATATTAAGCCAAAAACACAAGAAAGTCCTAGAACAGAAAATAAAGCAAACAAAAGGCAAATATCTATTTCAGAATAAAAGAACATGATCAAATTAGAAAAGCATTACTAAGACACCACATAAAAATGGAAAAGAAACCCAAAACCACCCACAACAACAAAAAGAAATATTGTTATAAAAAATGATTACACTTTTGAAAAGCTTAGTTCTAATCTCTACAATGAAATATTAAAACATATGGTTTACTCAGGGTATTTGCTGCATCCTAATTCTGTGAGATTATATTCAGGTGCATTTAACATTTACAAAATTTCACAACTAAACCAGGGCAGTATGCAAGGGAGTTGAGTGAGCCAACACATATTTCAATATCTTCAGTTTCAATATCTTCAATATCTTAATAACTTTTCTGTTCTCTCCTGAGTGTATACTTACCTTGTTAAATGAAAGGAGCTTCAAACAAAAAAAGGAAATTTTGCATTTCCAAATGTTGAAACAAGTTGCCTCAATCAGTTGGATTCCATTTGTTCCTAATTTCTTTGGAAACAGGAAATTAGTCAAAATCAGTATTTTAGTGCTTGAAGTTTTAGTTGCAGTGAGTTGTCTCTTTATGATGAATATATATTTCATTAAAACAGTCCAGGCAGTTTTGAACAAAAGAAAAGAAAAAAATTTATCCTTTTTCCTAGTGTTGCAGATTGAACAATGACTCTTCTACCTTTTTGAATGTTTTCTCTTTTACAAATCCAAATGCTCTGCAAATCAATATTCCATTGTCCATCAAGGTGTTCTTTCCTTCATCACCTTGATTTTCTGTTTGTTTTTAATAAAAAAACCAATTCTGTCAGAGCTGTCCTTTCCTAGCTGGCCCTTTTGTCAACCATGTACATAGGGAGAAGGTTTTTTTCCTGTAACACTTTATTTTTAATTGGAAATCATAATTCCAAAGAAAAAAATGAGCAGTGATATTCTCTCCAGACCTGTGTCTGCAGTGATTTGAATGATATCCACAGGATGCTGATATCAGCAATCTCTTCTAGAAGAGATGAGCTCTGAGGAAGCTTCTTTCTCTTACCACAGCCACGGCTCCCAGTCCATGAAGTGCATCACTGAGCATCAGTTTTGACTGAACAAATACTCCTGTATTTACTTTCTCTGATCTGCTGTTTGCTAGTGTGGCTCACACCTCCACTACATCCACACAGGACACACAAGATGGCAATTGTTTTCCTAGTCCAGGACAAGACAGATCTGATATGCAGCCTCAGATGGGATTTGTGTTTTAGTCTATCAGTGCTGGAAACTCAGAAATATGAGTAGTAGAGCTAAACACTGGTTTTGTGGCCTCTTTTCAATGCCTTCAATGTCTGACTCAGACTTTCATTCTCCTTGGTGACTGGTACTGTTCCTGAGCATTTTGTGGGTTTTGTAGGTCTTTAATAAGCAGTGAAGATGCAACCAAAAGAGATAAACAGCAAGATTCCCCTGGGCCTGGTCAGTTAAACCTCCACTCAATCCATTGGATCCTGGATCATATGAGTAAATATGTATATACAGGAGTTATTTAAAATAGACAAAGCCAATGAGGCCTGTATAAAAGTAGCAGTACAAATACATAAATATATGCAGATTTCATTCTGCAGTTTTCCAGAACAGCAGCCTAGGACTGCTTTACATTTCCAGTGGGACCTGACTATATGAAAAGTACAATATACAGTAGAATTAATTTTTTTTTTTTTATTCAGCCATTTTTTGCTGTTCTATACACAGGTCATGACCTCTCACCTCCTGTTTATTTCTTCCCATGTTGACCTTTCACTGAAGCACAGGGCTAATTTTGTGCTCCAGTGACCAAGAATAGGAATTTGTCACTTTATTCAAAATGGAATGAATACAGGTATGTCTGGCATTCTCAGCTGGCCTTAACCCTCTGCATGCTGAAAACAGTCAAATAGCCAAGTGATCTCTATTAGGAAATATCTTTTCTGAAGTTGTGCTATATTTTTTTGTAACAAAAGAGCTTTGCTTCCTTTGTCTGAAAAAGGGTTTTTCTTTTTCCATGCACAGTCGGGTACAGTTTTCTTTGTTGCAAAATACAATGAACTAAACAGAAGAAAATGACAGGTTAGAGGTCCATAGAAATTTGCAATGGTTCTAAGGGAGAAATTTCATTAGTGTTAGGAAATAACCTCCATCTTAATTGTCTGCTGTACAAACAAAGTTTTGTGTGTTATCTTTGACTGAGAAAGAAATAACTAATTTCTCCAGTAAGATGCCAGTAATGAATTCTTATGGACTAATCTTAATAAGTATGTGCAAAGTAATCTATGCTTCTCATGTTGAGTTATAAAATATAATTCTTTTCCTTATGCAAATACTTTCCCTGGTACTTATCCATCTATTCAAATCTTCTGTGCAGTAGGGCTCCTTTCTCTGGCTGCAAGTTCTATAAAAGGAAAAGACGTCAGTAGATCTGTGCAGGATTTGAAGTTAACACTTAAGTTCTATGTTAAAATTACAAAGGATAAGGGTGCCAGCAAAAAAGCACCCCAATAGGTCTCAAGTGAGAGAGTCAGTAGTTTAAAACACTGTCATCTGCCAAAATGAAATAAGTTGTTTCTTGCATAATGGACTTTCATAGTGTGATTTCCAACAAATATATCCTTTGTATTTCTATGGTTTTGGCTACAGTAATCATTGTCTCTTTTCTTTTGGTGGTTTTCAGTTCTTCATCATGTGCCCTGATCTGCTCTCCTCACATTACCACTGTTGCATTTTTAGAGCCTGTCATTACCTCACAAACACATGCCTGAGCTATGCATGTACCTTTTGGCTAGTCAGTGTGTGAGAGCTGGCTGGCCAAGAGAACACTTCTGAGCTTATGGCACTGCTCTTCCTACAGTAGAAACATTCATTTGGGCCACCAATCTCATGAAAAGCTGTTAAGAATTAACATATCTGATAACTACAGCAGTTTCATTTATTGAAATGAAGTTCAAAGGATACTTGAAAGGAGAACACAAGACCTAATCAGCATGTTCCCATAGACTTCCTAAGCCTCAGGAAATCGAGGCTCTAGATTCCATTACAGGTCACAGACTAAACCAGTCAGTATTCAGTATCACTAAGGTTGGAAGAGACCTCAAAGATCATCAAGTCCAACCTGTCACCACAGACCCTGTGCTTTCATCTAGGACAAAGGCCTCACAAACGTGTTTCCAGCAAAGTCAGTGGTTCTGATCTCATGAAAACAACCATCATTTGAGATAATTTGGGAAGAAATTCTGTCCATCTCGCTTAAAATCAGTAAACTACCACCAAAATAAAAATTTGCATATTTTAAAATGAACTTGAAAATGCCTCTAAAAACCAGGTCTTCAAGTATCTTCTAACAGAATCAAAACCACATACAGAGGGGAAAAAAAAAAAAAAAAAAAAAAAGAGTAGAAAGGTGAATTGTAAAGTCTGCCATGTGGGCTGGTAGATCTTCTCTGAAAATGGCTTTTAGTGAACTACAAAGGGCTATCAAATCCTGTGCTTTTTCTAAAATCAAAATCCCGGACTCTGGGGAGGATGCTCCTGCATATAATTTCACTGAATGGGAAGTATCCTCACTTCTCTTTTTTTTCAGCACTGAGCTCATAGCTGTCAGCCTTGGCATGGGTTGGTTTCACAACAGCCACATGAACAACAGATGCTCTGAGTTGCTCAGTGATGGGTCTGTACATGGGTGGTTACATGCTCAGGAGGCTGCTGGCAGCTTGTGAGATTCAGAATCAATGTAGTTTGTTTACTTCCTAGTTCAAACCACTAAGTGATTGCAGTTATTTCCTTTATCTGAAAACAAGGAAATGCAGGTCTGGGTGAAATGGAGTGTGGCACCTGTGTAATGGCAATGACAGTAATGGTAATGCTAACATTATAGAGAAGCATGACAAAATTTTGCCTTTCAGTTAGCTGAAAAATCCTTACTTTCCCACGCTAAGAACTAGATCCTACACTTGGCTATAACAATTTCCAGAGTCACCTGAAATATGCCAAAATAAGTACATAAAATGTTCACATGTCTTAAGAGAAGGTTAATGAATGGAAGATAAAAATTAACTAGTTACAACTTTTCTCCTTCAAATAAAGCCTCCTGACAAACATAGATAACTATTTAACATAATAATTCTATTAAAGCATTCAAGTACAGTAGAATCTAGTTAATGTAGTAGATTCTGGTGGTTAGTACTACTTCTCCTTTGGAAATTCTTACTGCTCATCCTAGGTAGGATATTTTAGTCACAACTATGAGCATATTCTTCCTCTTTTAGATGTAAAACATTTAGTCATTCACTTTTTTTCAGACCTCATCTCCCTAAGTGCAGAGCATGTGCTTCTCAACCAGTAGGCCATTAATAGTTCACAGTATTATTACAAGGGATACAATTCATCCCATTTGCAGGCAAGTTAAGGTCCAGCTTTCACATGCTAGTGGAAGCTATGCTCACCATTGCCTGTGGAGAATCTTTTTATCTGTCTTGTGGTTTGGGGGTTTGGGTTTTTTTGTTTGTTTGTTTGTTTTCCCCCTTAAATGATACTTTCCTATTAGAATAAGCCAGTATTTGTGTACACAGATTTATCACAGTATCACAGTAACTAAGGTTGGAAGAGACCCCAAGGATCATCAAGTCCAACCTGTTCCAACAGACCTCACAACTAGATCATGGCACCAAGTGCCACGTCCAATCTCCCCTTGAACACCTCCAGGGACTGCGACTCCACCACCTCCCTGGGCAGCCCATTCCAATGACGAATGACTCGCTCAGTGAAGAACTTTTTCCTCACCTCGAGTCTAAACCTCCCCTGGCACAACTTGAGACTGTGTCCCCTTGTTCTGGTGCTGGTTGCCTGGGACATTTATTTTAAATCGATCTACACTCTCCATGGAGCTTTCTACTACTAGAACCAGATCAGCAGCAGCATTCTGGCCTGGTGATGGGCTCTGGCTCCTTCCCTGAGCTGTAAGACTGAGTAAGACATCATCACCAAAACCATCCCTGATAGTTCTGGTATTTGCATACTAACTGCTTCTATACTGACTATTTAACTCTGATATACTGAATGCTGAGGGGGAAAAAACCCCACACAATCTATACAGAGCCAAACAGAACTGAACCACATCTCTTCTATAACACACATTTCATGTTTTATTGTGCTTGTACTTGGAAGTTTTTCCTCTGTGAGCATGCACATGCTCTGATTTTGATCTTTTAAAATTTCTACATCCCTCAGGTTGTATTCTTTCACTCCAGAATAACTCTTGTTGTGATAGATGAACTGGAACAAGTTTGGGCTTCCTCACAGCCACTTCCCATCAAAGTGCCCTGTGCTAAGCAGCAAGCTGTGCAGTCAAATGGAAGGAAGCACAAAAGTCCACTTTTCCCTTATCCCTTCCCCATGGCAACCTGACCAAGAACAGTGACCCTCAGCAGCACAGCTGAGGTCTGAAACTGTGCTGAATTACTTCGAGAGAGCATCTCCTGACCCCAGCCAGAAGAACCCAATGGAAATACATGACCTGTAACTGCAGAATACCTTGTCCAGCATTGTGTTTGTACTGTATACAGCCAACACAGGTCAAACCCTTTAAGAAAGCTGACTTAATGATACTCAAATATAATTTAAAGTGAACCAATGAACCTAGAACTATTCAGCAGAGAGGTTCTGCAGTCAGAAGGATTTACATTAAGCAGTCAAGCCTCCCCTCCTTCTAGAAATATTTCACCTCCTTGAGTTAGGTATTGAAACAAAATACTTTTTCTCATGGGTGACCTTTGTTAGTTACATGTGAACTGAACTGTTCATGAGCCACTATGATAGCAAATTAGCTACTCATAGCTGTTGACAGGGTCAGCAACAATGTACCACATTTTTAAACAAAAAATAAATTCATTCTGTAGGTATTGTACATTACTCACTTAATATGTACTTCTGTCCTTAATGACATTCAGAAACCATTGGCAGCAAGAAAAGGAAAAACAAGACATCTTGGGGTTTTCACACACTCTACCAAGGGTAATCAGAAATTTAGCACCATAAGCTTTGGTTAAAGAGCAATAACAGTATCTATTCAGTGTGTTTTCATCCGCATAAGCAAAACAATGGACCTCAATAGTAGGTAGAAAAAGGAATAAATTCTCTAAATAGCTACCTTGATTAGTATTGTTTCAATAGAACTACAGAAGTACAGCCTCTGTTCTGTTTCTTCACAATCCAACTCTTGTTAACAGTCCCAACAAATTAATATGTACAGCACTTTAATGGTACAATGAGAATCAAAAGTGGCTTTCTAGCAGACTTGGCTTGTTTTAAAACCTGCCCATTTAGTCTGTGGCCTGATCCCAAGGTAATGTCTGATGAATCACTGCTGATCTACACAATGAACATATTTCTGTGGTCCTCACAGGCATCATGAGCTACATGATTAAACTTGGGTTTGGCTATCCTAAATTAATCCTTTCTTGTAGTCAACATGTCCACATGCAGCTCCAGTGTACCTAAATCAGTAGAAAACACACTGTGCTATGGAAATATTTGAGATAAGAAAACAGTAATGTAGCAATTGGAAATATTTTCTGCCACAAATACTCTTAAACTGTAAAACAGCTTCTCTTTTGCCTATCTAATTTCACCTTTTCTCTTCTGTTGAAGGCCTTTTGGCATTTGTGCTGGTCCTGTGAATCTAACTATTTTGCCTCTCTTCCAGTATGTTACCCAACTCTGTTGTTCCTTCCAGTATTTGGCATTTGCTTTGGAATTATGTTTGTCCATCTGTTATTTGTCCTTTTGGTGATGAGTTCTGCCGATTCCCATTTGTTCCTCTCAGTTTTCTCAACAATTTGAACTTCTGAAGTGTGGCATCAGTCAGCTCTATCTCAGCCCAAGAAGGCATTTGTACAGAATGACAGACGGAGGAAAAAAATGGCCTAGACTGGTATTTCTTTTTCTTTAGGATATCACATTTACACCTTTTACCATTGGTCACTCCTACTAGGTGATTCCATTGGTTCAAAGCACCTTGTTGTGCAAGGTGCTTTCCTCTATTCTGGTTTCTGTTGTGCTCCTTTCATCTTTCTGAATGTTAGTAAGTGCTCATGAAATATGTCTGCAGATAATTTTCCAGTCTTGACTGAGCTCACACTTTTCTGATACCTTTTCCTTTTCTGTTGTGATTATGCTCACTTCCTTTATTAGTTTTTCATGGAACTTGTTGGTGTGATCTGGCCTGAGGGGAACCACAACTTTGCCTATTCCTTTTTTTCCCCCCATTATATTGGTTTTATCCCTTAAAACAAAACAAAAACATAACAAACAACCCAAAACTTAAAAAACCCAACACACCTTTACTTGGCATGACTTCATTTTGTAGACAGAGTTCTAAATTTGTCAGCTCACAGGTTGCTTGTGCACAGCATTGTGGCATGACTAAAGCAATGTTCAGCTATTGATCAGTAACATGGACTCTGTTTTCTTCCCTACCACAGCTCTGAAAGCCCAATTTAAGGTCACACTATGGCCAGTCCTAATGTACTAGCTTTAGTATTTATAGTGGGTTTGCAGAGCTTTGTTTGATGGTCCAACTCTAGGTAGGACTATGTCTCTTTTTACATATTTCTTGATTTAGGCTTATCCAGTAATGCAGTCTTATTAGAAAATCAGATTTTCCAGAAAAACAGAACATCTTCCTGGAAAACTTGATTTTTTCAATAACTCAGGGTTTAGTTTGTATCAGTGGCCCTTGGAGAGATCCGAGTGGTGTAGGTGAATGAAGGATATTTACATTACTTTAATTTCATTTTTAAAATTACATATTAGTCAAACTGTTTATTTAGGAGCATTGAACTCATATAATTTTGGATCTTACCCCAATGAAAGCCATTTAGAATTTTACCATAACAATGAAAGACAGGTATTGAACAGCACTTTCTGGAATAGGTATGGCTTTGGAAGAAAGGTACTTCCTTTTCTTTACTCTCCTTCCTTTCCCACCCCCAACCAAAAGCTTCCGGGCCCACAGATTTCTGCTTATTAAGAATAACATATGAAACATTTATGATGTGGTCAGAATACTAATTTTGATCAAATCACAAAATCAAGAAGCCCAAATTTGTAAGGAAACTCTAAACAAAACAAATTTGTTGGGGGTTGTGCATAAGGGCTTTGCACATGTAAATTGGCTGGATTTATGCAAACTCATTCTGCTCCCGAGCATACAAACAAACCCTGGGTCACACAGAGCAAATAGATCACTGTGCCTACAGAGAAGTGATCCCTGCATTTTTAGATCTAGGTGATCCAGTTCTGCCCTTGAGCTCCAGCAAAGGTAGGTTGAGAATGTGCAAGCTGCTTTGGAACACTCTCGCTGGTCAAGTATGCCAGAGCATGGAGCAGTATCACATTAACATTAGCATTATTATGCAGCAGGCAGTGAGGTTACAGGAAGGAAGCAGCAAAATCTACTACTAGTACTGTGGATAATCACCCTCTGATTGAAATCACTAATCAATTGTTACTCTTAATATTTCAATACCAGTCTAAAACCATAAACTTGTGTGTCCACAAAAACACCCTTGGACATTCAAGGCTTGGAAAATGAGGGAAAACCAGAAGTGCTAGGTAACACATTTACAATTGCAAGAAAGAGGTGTGAATAGTGCAGTAGTGACAAATGTATGCAGTTAATTACAGTTTCAGTGTTGATCATAAGAGGCCTTTCGGAAACAAAATTAACGTAACATATTTCAAAGGAAAGACCAGGTATAACCAGATAACAACTGACCATTCAGTCTAACATGGTCAGTAATCATTAAATCACAGCTCATTCTTATTGTTGTAATACAGCAATCCAGAAGTTGCCATCACAGTGAGAGATGTCAGCTTATGAAAGCACTAATCAGATGATACATGCAAACATCATTATTACACACATGGCAACACACAAGGAGAGTCACATTGTCTTTTTAGATGCTACTCCAGTGAGATGTACAAATCTAATAATTTTTCTCTGCAGGAGGCTGCTTACCTTAAATCATCATGTTACAAGACTTTGCACTTTCAAAATAATTAAAACGTTCCAGTTGCAGCCGTGTCACATTTAAACAGCAGAGGCTATAGCAGGATTACCATCATGGCCTCCCATACTGCACGCAGGTAAAATTTGAAGGCTTGCTGGCTGTAAGCTAGTTAGAAGCGTTGCAGAAGTGAGATTTAACTTTGCTGCTTGGTAAAGGGAAAAATAGAGAAATCTCCACAGACTACTAGCCCTGTACAGTACACATTTTTAGTCAAAAGAGAGAATGGTAATTCTACATTATAAACAAGAGCACATTTTTCTCTTTTATTCCTGAGAGCTACAATTAAAGGATGCAAGTCATAAAACAGTGTGTTTGTGATGCATTGTTTTTAATCTTGCTGCCTTGTATTATACATCAGGTTCATATAATTCTTTAGACAGGAAAAGGCTTGTTCCATAAAAATACAGACTCCTGCATCTGAAATATAAGTTTGTGCACAAACAATGTATATATCACCAAACCAGCAAACTAACTCACTCACTTAATACACTAAACTTCAGGTTCTTCCTATATTATGTGAAATGGCTTGAAACAGGAGGCAGCTGCCAGGAAACATCACTGCTTCTTTGCTCAAGAGAGACAGGGGAAGGAAGAATGAAGAAAAAAAATCCCTCGATGGATGCCACAATAGCATGTCTTTCATTATCGCCCTGTGTCAAGGCACTGTGTAATGTTCATTGTGCATGCATAGTAAATTACTATTTACCTGCCAGTGCCTTTGATAAGTCAGTCTTTTCTCCCTCTTTTCGTCCACACAGCATGGAACAGTGAAACCTCTTTGCCTATAATTCTTATTAAGGTGATACCTTCTCTGAATAAGAAAGTACACACTTCCAAAGGAGGCATTCTCTTGGGTTTTTAAGGGCCATTGTTTTTATTGTTTTCCTTTTATTTCTCCCACCCTGCTGTGTTTTAATGCTATAGTGACTTCTGTGTATACAACTCTCATATTGAAATGTCTGCCGCAGATATATGCAATATTAAAGAGTGCTTATGAATTTTTGACATCTAATTAGTCGCTACCCAGTTAACATGTCAAGACTCAGAGGGATTAGGGAGTCAGCCCTTTCTGAATAAGTTAAAGCTATGCCCTGTCCTTTTCATGTATTATTCTTTAATGTAGGTGGTGATTATTTTGCCGTGATTAATTGATGAAGCTCATTGGTCTGGCAAGTGTTACAGAATTCACCATTCCTCACTTTTATTTCTCTCTGTAGGGCTTTCCCACTTATTTGAAAGGAATTGGTTCTATTCGGTCTGTGAAGCCTCATTGTCTTTTCTCAATACATGCACGTTGGTTTCTCTTAAGATTTAATCTATTTAATTTTATATCTTTCATACTATAAAGGAAGGAGAAAATTAATAATACTCATTTTATTTTAAATCACATGTTGCAAATAGGGTTTCTTTAAGGTGGTGTTCATTTTCAATGTGTATTTTGCAGGAAAAAAAATAGATTTTAATGGGTTTTGGATTTGTTAGTTGGGGGGGGTGGGGGGGTGGGGGGGGTGTTAATGCTTTACAAGTCCCCTACATTCAACAAGGTTTGGAGAATTTTGGGCTTCTCTGGTCCCTGACTACAAGCAATATTTTACCAAGGCAATATTTTTTTAGCATTTTGTGGGTATTTTGATTATTTTTTTTTTATTTGAAGGGGTGGTGTGGTTTGATTTTTAGTTTTGTTTGTTCATTTTGTTGATTTTTTTGCCCATTGGTTATTGTTTGATTTTGTATTGGTTTTCTTTTCCTTAGAGATGATAGAATATTTTCTGTTGTCTGCTATGGTGAATTATATCAATTTTAGCAATCAAATTGAAGCTTTAATTATACAATCTCTGTTTTCCATGTGCATGGTCATAAAAGGAAAAAGGAAAGAAAGGGAATGTTGGGGAAAATCTATAAACACCTGTAGAAATCTAAGTGATGCATATTTAAAACAATGTGATCACTCATAAATTCAGCTGTGTGTCAGGGTTCCTGCTGACCTGTGGTGCACTCCAAAGGAATGTCCCATTGATTATATACAGCTGCGGATGCTCAGAAAGAAACAGCACATATGTGTGCTTCATGGTCTGATATATTTGTTATATCCCCCTCTGTGTAACTGATATTGGGTTCTATATAAAGAAACAATAAAAACCTATGCTGAGCACTTAATAGCTGTGCCGTTTGCCTACACAGGCACCATGGCACTGATATTTAACTCACTGTTTTGTAAAGTAAAACCTCTACCTTAGCTATGAAAGGCACAGTAGAAATGCACACACAGAGGCATGCACACTAATTTATTTTTTTTCTTCCCATTCTTCCCCCCCCCCTTCCTAAAACACTGCAAAGGAGCATCCTTCTGTATTTCATTGTTTTTTGATCGTGACTTCAATGTAGTTGGCTCAAGAGTTTTGGGCCTCATAAAAAATACAACCCAGTCAGGCATTGTCCCTGAAAGGAGAAAACCAGAAAAGGAATTTACACAGCACAATGCAAGAGTCAAACATATAGATATGGTTATTGAAATATTTAATCATGCATGGTGGGTACTGAGAACTTTCTTCAATTTCCCTACCTCTACATTGCTAAGGAGCTAAACAAAAGGCTGTTGCCATCTGAGTTCATTTCTGCAGCCTCCTGATTTTATGGACAAATAATTACTTTTCACAGAGCAGAATCAATCCCATTATGAACCTCCACTATTCAAATCTGTAATTGGGACAATAAGAGAGCTGTGATCAGTTTATTTTGTCTTCAAATGAACAAACTAATGCACACACTCCTAAAATTTGTATCATTATAAATAAGCCTTTCCTTGCATAGACAGAGTTTTTAATTACAATCCTATGTGCCACTTAGGGTTTGTGCTTTTTAATGTACATTTGGGGGACTGTTTCTGAGGTATTTAGTTGGTGAAAATATGTAAACAATTCTCTGTTATCAGACTTCAAATGAAATTACTGTGCGAGAGAAAGAGGAGAGCAAAAGGGGCCAGGAGGTTTTAGCAAGGTGCCCCTCCTTAACCCCCTCCTGAGTTTGGTTGGGAAAAATGTTGGATCTGGAGGTTATTGTGAAGAAGCTGAAAGGAGGAGTCACAGCAGCCTCACACACTACCAAACCACAACCCCTCAGGAACAAAAAAATGACATAGACCCTGCCACAGGAAAAAAAAAGAGCCATGAGGAAACAAGGAAGGGAAATAAAACTGAGTGGAGTGGGTGGGTCGGCTGAAGGAGATGAGAGTATGAAGAAGGAAAGGGGGGCAGCATTAAAAGAAATATTAATCAATTGGAGTATATTCACTTTCCCCTGTGCAGTAGATTCTATCAGAAGAAAACACTGAACTTTGTAGCATTAACAGCAGCTGAAATTTAGAATTATTGTTTCCTCCTAACAGAAGACTCATTTTCCACGGCCACATTTGCAGCATAATAAGCTTTTTGTTATTTTTTCAATTAGAGTCAATTGACCTAACAAAATGGTTGGCAATTAAGTGATTTTTGTAATGGTCCGGGGGTAATTTAGTCGAGCTTGTCAGCTGTGTTTCATGAAGCCGAGATGTCTTTTTTTCCCACTGCCTCTCTCCCTCTCCCTCACTTACTCTCTCTCTCTTTCAAGCATAATGGCTCATAATTTCAAAATCTTTTCCTTCTGTTTCCCTCACAATAATTCGCAATTACAGGAAGTTGTTGGAGGTGATTTTTTTTCCTACCTTGCTTTTTGAGTCAGTAATTTTAAATAAAATGTACATACTTGTAAAAAGGGGGCTATTACAGAAATCACTTTTTGTGTAAACTCAATTATTTTATGAATAGTGACACCAGTTTCTGCTAGGTTCAACTCCTAAAGGCTCATGTATTATTATTTTCAGGGTAAAAGGTTTTGAACATTTCGAACACTTTTTCAAATCAAACCGGTATTCAGGAAGGTAAACAACAACTTAAATTATGAGGAGTCTTATAGTAAAGCTTACAGATACATGAGAAGAATGAATGCCACTAGGACTTAAACAATAGTCTGCAGGACTTTATATTCTCCTTCTATGATTTATGAAGGGTTCCTCATTTGCCTAATTGATTCATTTTCTTAAGACAACATCTGGAGTTGCAATTCCTATTAAAGTGTTGTAGTTAGATCTGATTACTAGATCAGATGTTCTTTCAATTGTATTCTTTTTATTATCTGGTTTTGTAGCGCATGAACACTGGAAACCGAAGCCATGCATCCATCTACCAATGAATCCAAAGACTTTCCAGCATCTGCCTGCAAACGGCTGTCTAGTTTTTGATTTTTAGATTTTTAAAATTTTTTTTTAAATAACCTCCAACCATGCTCAACATTTCCTCTGTTTCAAGAGCCACCCTCCTAGTCGGTGGGATGCAAAAGACGCGCAGCTGCCTGGAGCCGTGCTTGCAACTGTTTCTTCGGCAGCCAGCAGAAGGGGGCACTGCTGGAGCAGAGCAGCCAGATCCTGGCCCGCCCCCCCCCCCCCCCCCGCCCCCGCCAGCCTGCAGCCTGCCTGCCCCCTTGATAGACCCCCTGCCTGCTGCCCCTGTCCACCTCACATTCTTGTCTGACAGGACCCTGCTGGCACTCTTGCGCGCCCTCTGCCACTTGCCTGCCTGCCCCATGCCTATTGCCCCTTCCTGCCCTTGCTTCCTAACCTGCCCCTTCTCCTCTGCCCGTCTGCTACCCCTATCTGCCCTCCTGCCTCTCCCTGCTCCTGCCTGCCCCCGCCTGCCCCCAACGGACCCACACCTGTCTGTCCATGACCCCTTGCCTAGCCCCTGCCCACCTGCCTGTTTCCATCATAAGATTACGTTTGAAAAACTTACACAGCACAGCTCAGAGGCCCCCAGTGCAGTCGTTTCAGCCCCGTGCTGGCCCCAAAGTCAGGGCAGTTGCTGATGGGCTATAGGCTGTGTCACCAGTGGAAACCTCCTTGCACTTCACACTCCTGTTGCTGGCTTAAAAAAATTACCAGGGGTGGCTGCTGTTTGGTTTGGTTTGTTGTTGGGGTTGGTTGGCTTCCCCCCCCCCCACCCCGTGTCATAATTTATTAGTGAATGAATTTTATTTATGGCTTTACTTTGGCTCATGTCACATTCTGAAAGCTTCTCATCCTCTGGTTTTGTATCATCCTCTCAGCTAAAATCTGTGGGTCAAATTCTGGGAGTAATTTTTTTACTACTTCTTTCTTCCTCTCCTCATCCAGCATCTCTTGGAATTGAGTTGTGAGATAGTAGCCTTCTATCTTGCCTATTGGGACAAGGTCTGTGTGCATTATCCTCAGTAAATATTACTTTCATGTTTGTATCTCCATTCATTTCCCTTATGACCCCTGACAGTCTTCTCCTAGGGTTTGATTATAAGTCACTATAGTCAGGACTAGGCTGGATCCTCCTAAGACTTCGATTAATCCACTGCATCTAGTATTTCTGTGACTATAAAAAGTTATGATTCTGAATAAGCATCATGTGGAAGAAAGCAGCAAAAGCATAAAGTATTAAACTTCCATCCAGCACCATAGGAGAGATGTAGTTATTAAATTTCAGCTGCTTATCAAACTGATATGAAAGTCATTTTGCATGATTGCTTTGCATCCTCAAATCTTCTGCTTTTATTTGCACTACATCTCTGTGCTTTCTTATTAGAAAAATACTCAAAGGATAAAAAAAAGCTGATAATATTATTCAGTTTTGACAATTAGGTAGAAAAAAAAATGTTTTAAGAAGTGTTTTGTTTTGGGTTGGTTTTTTTGGGTTTTGGGTGTTGGTTTTGTTTGGTTTTTTTGTTTTTTTTTTTTCCCCCAGTTAGTAATAATAGTGGTGGTCCTCCTGGCAGCAGTCTCTTCTGATGCTACCCAGAGTGATGCTAGTTTTACCCTATAATGGCTAAAGCCCTGATGGCTAGACTGGTGAAGCTGTTAAGGAGTGCAAGCCAGGATGTCATTCTCAATATCACAAACAATGTATGCAATCACAGTGTATTTTGTCTTCAGTGGTGCATATTTTATGGGTTTTTCCACTTTCCTCTTCTGATTTCAGAGATTCACAGATGAACTCTAGAGTCTGTGATGAGATGAACAAGAATAGTACCTTTCCTGCCTTACACACCCTATCCTGGGCTTGTGTGCATCTACTGTCCATCCCCTCAGGATCACTGTCCTGCTAGTCACTTCAGTCAACCTATCTCTATTTATAATCAATCTCCCATATGCTTTAGCTGCCCAGAAACTGACTTCAATTTTTACCTCCCCACACTGTGGTTCCCTTTGAGTTTAGCTTAATCTGCTCCTGATGCTTTGCGTGTGAATTTATGCAAAGCTGTGAGCATTCATGGGAATGTGGAGCCCTTAGAAGATGAGAGCAAATCATCCCATCTCCCACAACTCTCCCTTTCCCTGCTGTGGGTTTCCACAACTTGATGCTTCATTGTCTTTTGTCCAACAAATGTTCCACCCTTTTCTTCAGTACTTTCCTTGCCTTCCCATTTTCTGTCAATACTTCCCCATCTCCTGCTGGGTTTTATTCCTCTGATTTAATTTACTGTCAGAAATTGTTGCAAAGCTGATGACTCCCTAGCATTCATCTCTATCTTTGGGTACTACCTTCTGTCCAGGCCTTTCATCTCATACTCTCTACCTCACATCACTGACCAGATGTCTGATCATAAACTCAGGATAATAAAATTGCAACCTCTTTGAGCTGTTGTTTCTCCATCATTGTACAGAATTATTTATCTGTTACACAATGCTGGAGGATTTTAGCACCATACCTCTCCTCACACTTTCTCTTCCAGATTTAATTTCCACAAATCCGCTCACATTTTTCCAATCTTCACAAAACATATGTCTGACATATTAGAAGAACACCTCGTATCTTGCTGTCTAGATTTATTTCTCTTCCCTGAGACATGGGAACTTTCTTCCCTCTGATTCCACCACCACCACCTCTACACTGCCATCTACTTGAACAGAATTTTGGTCCATGTATGCCTACAGCTCAGGAAAGCAGCCTTGTATATTCATACTGACAAGATCTGAAAAGGACAAGCTGCCCTCCATTGGAAAGGAATTCCGATGACCATTCTGATGTAATACATGCCTTCTAATTAGCTTCTGGGTTGTCCCAAATTTAGAGTGGAATAGTTTGGATTGTAGCCTAGGGGTTGATTTTTTTTCTGTATTCTCCTCAATGCTTGGTTGTCCACCATCATCTGGGATCTGGGTGCAGCTGTGGCTTTGACTTTGAGTTAGGAAGCAATGCAGATGTCCCAGGGAGGTGCAGAAACTGGAGAGTTCTAGCTTTGAAAGTGATGAATTTTAGAAGAAATACTTCATCAGGAGAGAGGAAAGGATTCACTGGAACAGGCTTCCCAGAGGGGTTGTGGAGTTTCCTCCTCTGGAAGCTTTCAAAACCCACATGGATGTATTAATGTGTGGACTACCCTAGGTGATCCTGCTTTTGGCAGTGGGGTTGGACCCAATCTCTGAAGGTCTACTCCAACCTCTAACATTCTGTGATCATCAGAATATATTTATTAATGTGCTGCTCTTCACAAATTCTAAGATACAATTGTATCTCACACCTTAGCAAGGAACAGAACAGATGTCCTTATACAGGACAATTTAATCAAGAAAAATAGATATTAGTCAGGAATTTGCTAAAGGAATCAGTAACAATAACTCATGGACAGATGAAAAACGTAAAAGCAAGCAGGCTGAGCTGCTGTGCTGACCTCTGACTTCTGAAAGTCTGCATTTCAGTCTTACAGTTTTTGCCTCAAATCTATGTAATTTCACTAGCTGTGGGCTAATATTTTCTCTCAGAAGGCTGAGAACTCTCCTTTTTTAATACAAGAAACAAAGGCAGGTCATATGTTGAAAATACATATAATGTTCTTTGCAGTCTTTTAACATGCCCAGCAGTATATTCCCCCTTTCTTCCTAGAAGAGTAAAATTACAGTTTCTAGCAGGGCTGGCACCATGCTTCCAAGCATTGCAGACATTAGAGCAGAGGGAATAATTCACAATGAATAGTTTAGTCAGTAAGTTTAGCCCTTTTTCTGCTTATGAGATTGCCATGGGCAGACTGAGGTTTCCTTGAGTTTATTATGCAAAAGAATTCAACAAGATCCTTTTTCCTCCCTAAGTATTTTTAATTGCTTAGGAACACTTCTCTGAGAACATTCACCAATCCTTCTTTTGTTAGTTATGGCTGCTTTGGTGAGTCACATGGTGTTGATTTATTTTTCCAGTATTTTGAGTGTGCAAAAACTTCTGAGACACATTCATGTGTGTGAATCTAAGATCCAGTTTCCGTCAATACTTTGTGTGCTGTTCTGAAATTCCTTGTGAATAGACACAATATTGATTGAATCACACAAGTGTCCCTCAAAAGCAAACACAACTAGAAGACAGTACAGTTGATGTGAATCCATTTCTAAATTAAGGTGAATATACAAGTGTGTTTTTCAGTAGCGTTTACCTAGCTCTAGTATATTACAGGAAAAATGTCATCTCACTATTCTCCTTTCATTCTGTTCTGTGTTTCTTTCTTTTCAGGAGGTAGCCATGGGAAGGAAATAATAGCAAATCTTTCCCCACAAAAAAACCCAGGATTAAAGTAAATGTCTTTGAGTACCAAGTAGCCAGCTCCCATTTTTCAAACCCAGACTTAATATATTGCAGCTATACCTGGAAGGTATAGTTTGTTCAGCAGCTACCTGCCTCCAGGATGAAGATCCAATTAAGAAATATAAAAGATAATACAGTGCTACAGGGACAAAAGTAGTTTTGAAACTCTACCCAGGCTTTCTGTAAATAGAGATACATTTATTTTAAAGCAAACATTTGCTGTTATAATGCAGCAGTTCTCTACTCTGTGATCCTCCACTCCAAATTATAATAGAAAATATATAATGAAGTGTAAGCGCTAACAGATGAGGAAAATACACACCTTCAATGTGAACTTCCCCTCCTAGCTATGAGGCCCCTACTATAGCTGCAGACTGTTACTGAGGCATACTGGTCACCTCAATTCTTCATGATTTTCAAGGAAAATCCTGGGTTGTGTCTCCATGATTCTCTGCCTTAAATATGTGTGTGGTTTAAACTATTCCAGCCACTTCAGTGGGTAATGAAAAAGATAGTCTTGTTTCTAAATCAAATTACTTGATTCAGGAGTCTGACAACCTCCAATATCTTTGATGAAGGGCTCCTACCAGAGTGACCTGTCCTTTGAGGACTTCCAAGGCTAGGACTGATTACACCAGTGCTTGCCCCAAACACAGCTAGAACAAAACCTATGTTTCTTTCTTTTTACCTCATGAGCTTTTTGCTTTTAGGACTTAGTGATCCTCTCATTATTATCTACCACTGATGCCAATGTACTTCACTTTACAGATTCAGATACCAGTGAAATATTTGTTTTAGAATATCTTTTACTAATGTCCTACTCAATATCATGCTGTTTCCATGGACTCACTACATAAAGCCTAAGGACTGTTATCCAGGGATACTGATTAAGATTAGTTTATAATGTATAACTCTAGACAGGACAATAAATTCTATTACAGAAATATTTAAGTCATTTTAAGTACCTTCCAACCATAACAATTGCATGATTCTGTGATACTGGAGGAAACATCAATACTCTTCCTACCTAACCGGGGGGCCACCAGGCCCCCCGGCCTTTGTTGTCACCACCACCATCACCCAGTGTGTACCATGAGTACTCACCAGTGATGAGAGGAGGATCCCTCAGCCCAGATGGGCTCAGCTTAGGGCTTCTGCCTTTCCTGAGGGTTATTAAAAAGGGAGTGGGTGGGGAGGGCCAAGTGGCCACACCTGGGGTGGGAGGAGACTCCAACAGAGCCCAGGTGCTCTGGGATTTGAGGGAAAAAAAGGGTCAGAAAAGGGGCAGGTGAGGGACTTTCAGGGTGTCAGTTAATGATAGGACAAGGGGCAATGAGAAAAAAAAATAGAAATGAGTAGATTCAGATTGGATGTTAGGAAGAAAAATTTCATCATGAAGTTGGTGAGACACTGGAACAGGTTGCTCAGGGAGGTGGTAGAAGTCCCATCCCTGGAGGTTTTTAAGGCCAGGCTGGATGTGGCTCTGAGTAACCTGATCTAGTGTGAGGTGTCCCTGACCACAGCAGGGGGGTTGAAACTAGATGATAGTTGAGGTCCCTTCCAACCCTAACAGTTCTATGGTCCTATGATTCTATGTCATGATAAAAAACACAAGCCCAGCTTCTTTTAAACTTTGATTCGAAACCTCTGCCCTGGCACCAGTCTAAGAAATCATACTGTACAAGTGTCTTGGATCAGAAACTGTGCATCTCCCATTTGCTGTTCTCTGTACCCCACACCATTATTACTGAATTTCTTGCATTTTTTCCTGCTTTGACAATACCTTTCTATTTTCATGTCTTGTAGACCTGATTAAAATGGTCTTCACCATGTGAAGTTAACTAGCAGCCTTTCTTTCTCTGCACATCTGAAAAGAAAAACATGAAAAATTATCAAATTTTGCCTACCCATTTTGTGAGATGAAAGATATGATTTTCCAAAGCACTTATAACTGTGTAACATTTCTCATGCACAGGGTGCAGGTTGTTTGCTGGCCAAGGGAACTGGTTCCTGGAAAGTGTGTTTTGAGTTGGGACACTAACAAAATAAGGGGGGAAAAGTGGACATCTGTAAACACTTCAACATGAATTATTGCTTCTTCATTACAAAGCTATGTGAAGTGAAATCTGGTCCATTGAATGTTACCCTATCACATATTTTGCACATAAATTTTTGGTAGTTACTGAAGCAGGGCTGCTAAAATAAGTAGATAAACTCCTTATCTAATCAACAAAAACCTGAAAACCTCCAAAATAACTCTCCCTGTTTAAGTTTTTGCCTTCATTAGGAACTCCATACTCAGCAAAAGAGCTAGGTTGCAAGAGTAATAGAATTAGATCACATTTTCCATATCTTCAAATGCCCACGAGACAGAATTTCCTTTGGTCTCCTTTAACCCTGTCACAGCCAGCAGAGACTTGCCAATCATAGAATCATAGAATGTTTTGGTTTGGAAAGGACCCTTAAAGGTCATCTAGTCCAATCCTCCTGCAGTGAGCAGGGATATCTTTAACTCAACCACATTGCTCAGAGCCCAGTTCAATTTGACCTTAAATGTTTCCAAGGTTGGGGAATCCACCACCTCTCTGAGTAACTTGTTCCAGTGTTTCACCACTCTAATTGTAAAATATTTCTTCTTCAGATCTAGTCTAAACCTGCTGCCTTCTTTAAATCTAGGCTAAATCTGCCTTCTGTCCTGTCACAGCAGGCTCTGCTCAAAAACACTGTTCCTTCCTTCCTTATATACCACCTTTATGTACTGAAAGGCCACAATATGGTCTCCCTGGAATTGCCTCCTCTCTAGGCTGAGCAACTCCAGCTCTCAGCCTTACTCATTTTTGCAGTCCTCCTCTGGACTTGCTTCAACAGATTGATATCTTTCTTGTGCTGAAAGATTCTTCGTGAGGTTAACATGGACCCACTTCTCAAAGCTGTCCAAGTACCTCTGAAAGGCATTCTGTCCGTCAGATGTTTCACCACTCAGCTTGGTGTCATCTGCAAATTTGCTGAGACTGCACTTGATTTCACTGTTTATGTCATTGATGATATTATTAAACAGTCCTGGTCCCAGTATGGAACCCTGAGGGACACCATTTGTCACCAGTCTCCATCTGGACATCAAGCCATTGAACACTACCCTCTGGATGTGACCATCCAACCAATTCATTACCCATTTGACAATCCATCCATCAACTCTATCTCCCCCCAATTTAGAGAGAATCATTTTGTGGGGGTCAGTGTCCCACTCTGGTGTGACCAACGTACGTGTGAGAGACAGGAAGCTAGTATAGGATCCAGTCCTTATTAACAGACACAGAACATAAAGCCAAGCTGGCCAAATTGATACTTCCAGTGACACTTTAATACAGACATTTCCTGGTTTCTGAGTGTTGAAGTTCAGAATGTCATTGTTTTCATTTAAATTTCATGGATGCAATTCCTTCATGATTTAGAAACATAGAAATTAATCAAGCAAAAATGTCATTGCCTATAACTTCTCTGATCTCCATGCAGAAGTGGTAGAGGGCTGTTGTCTTCTGTCTAACCTATTATTAGTCATGGAGTGAAACCAAATTTGAACTGAAGTTACTATTATTTTGCTAAAAAGCACAGTGAAATCAGAACTCAGGACTAGTTAACTTAGGTTTAGGCTCAACAGATGTAGATGAATGACATTTCCTCTCATACCTTCTAACCTGAACATCATTTTGCTCCTTTTCTTACCTCCTTTCTGGTAGCACTTATGTATACCTTTCTTTCATTTTTCACTTTTCTGTGAATCTGTATCATCCTTCTGCTTGTTTAGTCAACCTCCTGAGAGCTGTGGTCAGTGCTTACATCTTTCCTTCATTACTTCTTCCATACCCCACATGTTGCTTCTCTCTACCCAAAATCTCAAGGCTGCCATGTTTCGAAATGTTCTGGCTAATTTATTGTAGCATATTCTTGATTGTCGTATTTTTTTCCCATTTTTCCCCTAGCTGTCAGAGATGAAGCACATGCACATACTGATCTGTGCATGCACATTAGCTTCATGCCCAAAATGACTGTGCTTTTCTCCTGTTAAAGAGAAGCCCTGCCAAATCCCCGTCACTAAGATCTCTCCATCCCCAAGCTCCTTGCACCCTTCCCTTCTCCCTTTCTGTGTGAAACCAAGCTTTTTCCTCTCCCTGCATGTCCCTTGGACTCCATCAGGATTCTGTCTCTATCTAGAGATCCAGACTACTCCTGCAAGCAGGAGCAAAATCTGCTCAGGTGGTAGGGCCATGTATCTTTTGGGGACCTGTGAAGTTTGATTGACATACAGAAACTCTGTCAACCATAACAAGCTTCAAATGATCATAAATTACTTCTTTCTTTTTCTTTTTTTTTTTTTTCCACCAGAAGGTTCAGATTTGACTAGTTTTCATGACCCAGTTTTGAACTGCAGAACTATTAAGAAAAACAACTGAAAGGTATGTTTAACATTGGCAAACCATATATTTGGCATAATCTTATTTTCAGAAGTGATTATACACCTAAAATAGGGACATAGAGTAGAAGATTTATGACTTGAATGCTAAATTCTGGCAAATAGTCACTGAAAGCAGATTTTGCAAAAGAAAATTTCAAGCCACTGTCATTACAGATGAGAATGTTTCTAGTAGTCAAGGAAAACTACATTTCATGCTAAAGAAAGATGCTGTATTAACAATCCTTGAAAATCAAGTTATCTAATTAATTATCAAATGTAAGCTTCCTTTCCCCAGGCTTGGCCTATCAATATGTGACATTCCTAACATTCTGGTGAGAGTTAATTTCTATACACCTGAACTTTTAATAATTACTTATTATGATTTATCAGTTTTTACCTGTTCCACTGGTGGAAATAAGTTGTACTAAGTGCCCCATCGTTCTGATGATATGCTTTAGGGCATTGGTCAGTGTCAGTAAATGTTGATTTCAGACAGGAGAAATAGAATTATCTCCATTAAAAGCTATACAATTAGCAGCACTTTCCACACCGTGGAGTCCAGGTTACCATGGTATTGCCTTATGCCTAGAATAGGAAATAACTGTGGTATATCAGATTCCATCTCATGGTAATTGCTACTTTTTTACTGACCACCCATGTAACATTAAAAGTCTCCTGCGCAACTAATTCACCTATTTTAAAGCATATTATGGCTATATTTATTCCCCATTCCACCTCAAATCACTAGTGTGCCAAGTACATAATGCTGGGTTTTCAAATACTCCTGAATATATATTTATGTGATGAGTAGCAAAGAGGCATTCAAGGTGGAAGACGAAAATGGAAAAGAAACATGTCGGGGGTATGGGATTCAAGGGATTATCTGAGGTGCCTCTGCACAATGGAAGAGAAATGTGAAAGGACTGAAGGCAAATGTGAAATGTGAGAGGATCAATGACAATTTTCTGAGTGCACAGGAGCATGCTAGTGGAGAAGACAGCAAGAACAAATTCAACAATGTAAGAGATGAAGATGATGAAAGTGCGGCTGATATGATGATTGAGCTACAAAGAGGGGCTAACCCAGAACTGGATAGAAATCTCTTTCTACATTCTTCTCCCACAAGCAAATAGACCCTGCCTCCTCCTGTGGGGAAAGCTAGATACTGGTGAAAGATGGGCACATAGTGGAAACATATTTGGGAACAGAAGGAGGTATGTGAGTTGAAGAGGTGAGTGGGGAAAATATGTCAAAAGGAAAACAAAATTTAAAAAACCAGTAAACAGCAAGATAAGAAAGATGGGACATTGAAAAGCACTTTGGGATACTAGTAGGCAGGAAAATAAAATTTAGCTTTCACATTGCAGCACCTAAGTGAGAATCAGTGGTGTCTATGTACAGTCAGAGAGGGCGCTTAGGCACTTGGCTAAATTTTGCACCTAAAATGACTTGGCTTTATCTGTGAGTGACTTCGTCTAAATGTGCTGACATTCCATCAACCAAAGAAGAACTGTGACATACCCTCAAAAATAAATGCAACTATGTGAAGTTAATTAGTTCTGCTATCATTTCCCCTACATACACACCCCAGAAGATTTACAAATGCTTTCAAGCTTTTTAGCAGCCTAGATTCTGGGATGTGTAAGATCACGAAGTTATGTTTGGGAATGTCCATATCAAAGGAGGAACTTCCAGATTATTGTACAAGAGAAAAGAGAATTTTGGAAGTCACAATAAAACTAGC